>NC_056750.1:260716657-260751657 GCF_019279795.1 Protopterus annectens | reverse complement strand
GGATTCGGGCCTGCTGGATCTAGCTTTGTTTGTGTAAAATGAGCACTAATCCAGCCATTCTCTAAAGTATTCAATTGTGTTTATTACTGCTTGGTAGTAACTTGATTAAAGTGTAGCTATCATTCTAAGTCTTTTGGATTAAGCACTTGGGCTTCAGACCAGTTGTTTTACATTAGGAAGGTTTGTGGCATGCACTGTGGTGCTTTCATCCTTCTAAGTTGGGAACTGCTGATTGAGAGCCCAGTGTCTGTTATTCTTAAAGTGTATTAGTTCTGGTTTAGGCACTTGGGCTTCAGGCCAGTTATTTTACAGTAAGAAGGTTCGTGGTCTGCACTCTTGTGGGAGAAGAGGCTGGACTCTGCCCTTCTGAGCTGGGAATTTCTGGTTAAAGGTTTATAGTGCCTGAATATTTGAACTGTATCTTACTGAAATTGGTACACCTTGTTTGCTGTACCATAGACTAGATCTAGGCCTGCTGAATCTAGCTTTGTTTATATACTTGTTGTTTGTTTGCTTGTTATTTCCCTGGAACGCTAATTCCACCTAATACGCGGCTTCTCAGCGCTTCTGTGGATCACTAGTGATATCTGCCTTGCTTACTGTACTTATTTCCTTGTTTCACTTGAAAGAAAGTTACTGTTTGTCGTTTTTGCATTTAAGTTACCTGTAACACATTGCACTTAATTTACCTGGCACTTGCGCGCTAAAGCAATTATATAAGTCAGCACTAAAAATTAAAAGCACTACACCCTCACTCCCCACTGGCCCTTGTTTTCAATTATTAAGGAATTCCCAGTATTATTCTAGCATGTCCAAAGGTCAGTTGCCAATCTCCTCTCCGGTCCAGCTGGGAATCTTGAGGCAATGTTACAACTGTCTCATGTACACATACAACCCTCTCCTCCTCCCAACAAATTCCAACACATGTGAGAGATGCAACCATATAGCCAAACTGGAGGCTAAGCTCTCTCAACTCAGTACTGGCATAACCAGTCAGGAGGAGAAGGAAACCACACTCACTACAATTCCAGTCTCACATAGACCTACCACGACAGCAAACCAAACACATAATCACACAAAAACATACTCGGAGGCTCTAAATAAAGATCTGCCTAAGCAGCAAAGACCTCCAAAGCAGACACCCAAGCAACCGCTACCCCAAAACAAAACACGTGCAACACATATCTCACAAAGCCAGTGTGCCGAACAGTCACAGCCCTTAAGACTAAACACACCTGATACACTTGTAATAGGTGACTCTATCGTCAGGCACACTGATGTCCCGCTCACCAGGCTGAACAAGGAGAGGGTCACGGTGAGCAGCCTGTCGGGAGCTAGGATCCGCCACATAACACAAGCACTCGGGTCACTCCAAGGCAAGTACAAATATGACTCAGTCATTGTTCATGCTGGTGTGAATGACCTGAGACGTACCTCCCTGGACTACATGAAAAGAGACATAAAGGAGCTCTCTGAGCATGTAGCCCAGGCCGGTATGACCCTGACCTTGAGTAGCATCTTACCCTCACCAAGAATGATGCCACAATATGAAGACAAGATGATCAATTTCAACAATTGGCTTAAGTGCTGGTGTCATTCAAAGGGGATCCAATGCCTGTCAGCTTGGGATGATATGCTCGACAAGCCACGATGCTTCGCTAGGGACGGCTTGCACCTGTCACCCCTTGGCTTTCGGATATTGGCAAAGGCTCTTGCTACCCCCATAGTGCCTTTTTAGGCAAGGCTCAAAAGACAAACCCACCTCCATAGGTATCACAAGGGATAAGAAACTAAGAGTAATGCTACTCAACGCCAGAAGTCTAAACCTCAAGATGCACGCACTTGAAACTCTCCTTAGCATGGAGAACATCGATATCTGTGCAGTAACAGAAACCTGGTTCAGGGCTCCCAAGAGCATCCCAGCACTACCAGGTTATACCTCATACCATGCTTTTCGGCCCCAAAACTTGGACCGGAACCACAAAAGGAGGGGGAGTATCGATATTCATCAAAGATACCCACACCTCCAGGTTGGTGGCTAAACACGAAGCATCAGAGACTATCCATGTGCAACTAACAGTGGGTAAAACTGCCTTCCAGTTTATAGCCTGCTACAGACCACCCTCCCAAACCCAGGAACCCCACTCTGCCTTTCTGAGAACACTGGAAAATATTATGGTCTCTCCAAACACCATTATATTGGGCGACTTCAACTACCCAAACATAGACTGGGAGCATTACTCTAGCTCCAACACCCTAGCCCAAAGGTTCCTAGAATTCATAAACTCAGATGCTATGGAACAACTTGTTACCACTCCCACAAGAGGGGAAAACATACTGGACCTGATCATCACCAACATGGGGACTCTATGCTCCAGACCAGAAGTGTATCCCTCACTGGTAAGATCAGACCATAAACTAATCTCTCTGGATATTCACATCCCGACCCCACCCCCTGCCCAGAAAACCACAGTGAAAAACCTCTCTAAAGCAAATTTCACGCTCCTCAAAACCGAGGTGGAATCCTTCAAAACCCCCGGGCCTGTGGAAAATACGGCCCAGACTGCAGAATCCTTTATAAACGCATTCAATGAACACCTTCAGGAATGCATGGATCATGCGATCCCAAATAAAACCAAGACCCAATCCTCCAAAGGCAGACGTCCTGTCTGGTGGACCCCAGCCATAAACAAACTATACAATAGAAGGAGGAAGCTACTAAATGATACAGCAAAATCTCAAAAAGGGAAGGCATCACTGATCAGTATTAGCAAAAAACTACGGGCACTCATAAAATTGTCTAAAGCCAGCTTCGAGAGAAAAATTGCACAGGACACTAAGGATAATCACAAGGCTTTCTTTAGTTATGTTAGGAACCTGGGTGGTAATTCCCAGATATGCTCAGAATTAGTCCAAAATGACAGAAAATACACTGAACCCACAGACATTGCCAACATCCTAGCTGACAGGTTCAGTGCAAACTTCTCCCCCCCCCTCCACCAAAAGGGCAAGTATCTATCCCAGCAGAGTGCTGCCCCCCTGACATCTCAGATGCTCAGGTAAGAGCCGCCCTCTCCAAAGCAAAAAACACAGCATCAATGGGACCAGACTGTGTCCCGGGCTGCGTCCTACATGAACTCCAAGAAGAGCTAAACCCAAACATAAAACTACTGTTCATTCTCAGCCTTACTACAGGATATGTGCCCAAAGAGTGGCGTACAGCAACAGTGGTCCCTCTCCATAAAGGTGGTGCCTCAACGGATCCTGGAAACTATAAGCCTGACTAGCTTGGTCTGGAAAGCTATGGAAAGGATCATCATGGACCTCATAAATAAAGATATTGGGGACCTACAGACACTGGATCCTACCCAGTTCGGCTTTGTTAAGGGCAGATCCTGCCTCTTAAACCTGGTTGATTTCTTTGAAACAGTCACAAAGGCCATTGACGAGGGGAAGGTCCACACAGCCTACCTCGACCTCGCAAAAGCCTTCGATACAATACCCCACTTAGGCATTATAGATGAGCTCACCAGCTTAAATATAAACCCCTATGTCACTAGATGGATTGCAAACTGGCTCAAGGACAGAACCCACATGGTTAGAATTGCTGGAGACATGTCAGACTCCAAACCAATTACAAGTGGTGTCCCACAAGGCTCAGTCCTGGGACCTCTCTTGTTCTGTATATATTTCTCGGAGGTACAGGCCAACACGGAAGGACTGTGGCTGACCAAGTTAGCAGATGACTGCAAACTGGGCGCCATAGTCGACTCTCCAGACAACACAAGCATCCTCCAAAAGGGTATCATAGAAACAGTCAACTGGTGCCAGAGCCATGGCCTCAAGCTAACTGCCAAAAAGTGTATAGTCATCCCCTTTGGCAAAAACAAAGTGCCCACAAATTACCACATAGGTGATAATTCATTAAGTACAGAAGAAGTAATTAGGGACCTGGGGACCCAAGTTGATAGCAATCTCTCATTTGACAACCACGTGGCCAAAGTGGTTAGAAAAAATATAGCCCACCTAATCATGAAGGGATTCACATGTAGATCAGGGGAGGTCATCGTGCCTCTTTACTCATCCCTCATCAGGCCCATAATTGAGTACAATGCCCCTTTTGGGATGTACCTTACCAGACACCTGCAGCAACTGGAAAGACCCCAAAATTACCTCACCAAAAGATCAAAGGGCTCAAACAGATGCTATATGCTGCCCGGTTAAAGAAACTCCAGCTCTACTCAGTGGCATACCACCTGTTCAGAGGTGATCTGTGTCTGACGTATAAAGCCATGTCCAACCCGGAATTAATGGACATGCTGCACCTCAGAAAATCCAAATCCCATCGAGCTACGCGCTCGAGAGACTTGAACCTCAGCACTGAAATAAATAGGACATGCTGGAGGGACAGATTCATAACCCAGAGGCTCCCTTCACTCTGGAATAAAATCCCAGTCCAGGTTAGGCAGAGTCCCTCATTGACTCTCTTCAAGAGGAATCTTGATGAGTGGATGGGAGATCATAACTTTACCCCGGGTATCACTTCTGTGTCACTGTTAGACAGAGGCACAGTATACTAACCTCAAAAAGGGCATAGCAAAATAAATTTAAAATGGGTGGTGAAAGCCAAACACATTCTGGCTAGGCTTATAAATGCCCTAGGGCAGATAGCCTAGTATGAACCTATGAGTTGCACAAATATGTTAATAGTATCAGGTGTGGTGGTCCATAGATGGTATGTGGAAATTTGACTTCAAAATGTTAACTTTTGGAAGAGTCATGGGTATTTATTGAAAATAATGTTGAACGGGTACATTTTCCATGTTTTCTCAACTTTCTAGTAGATCTGTTTCTGTGGTTCTGAAGTAGTTTTTTTTCTAAGCTTATTTTTAATTTTTTGAGGCTAATTACTGCAGAGCTTTCTTTCATTTCAGGTTAGAGTCAGTGATGAGATAAATGATGGCTGGCAATAAGATTCTGTAGGTTGTGAGGGAGATGGGATCTGTAACTGAATGTGAGATCTAGGTGGCTTGCACTAGCTTTTTCCTTAGCATGGAACAAATGGCACACAGGTGTGTAACCGTTTGTTTGATCAGCTCCCCATGCTCATTTTGTAACTAGAAACATATGTATATAGATATAGAGATGTGTGTGTGTGTATATACATGTGTATGTATGTATATATATATATATATATATATATATATATATATATATACATATATATATATATATATACTTATATAGATATATATATATATATGTGTGTGTGTGTATAAGCATGTTGAACAGTTGTGGCTACTTCTACGTTCAGTATGGATATGATTATAGAAATCTGAACTGAATTACATGTGAAAGTTAGGATCGCTCTCAGATCATAAAATTTGCTTTCACGGGTATACAGCAGACTGTTTTGTGCTAGTATACCTTTGAAACAGCAGTATGCTACAGCTTATGTAGAAAGTCTTAAGTATAAAGTGCAGCATTCTCTGAATTGTGGCGTTTTTATTCACACATACAGATTCATTTGCATATGCACATCAGACCAGCTGTACTTTTGTGGTGGTAGAAAATGCATCACTTCTGTTGCTTTCTGAGCAATTTTCCCTGAATCTTTAATCTAATTTTAGAAAAGTTAGCCTTTTTTTTGCATTTTTTGTGCATTAGCCCCATATTGCATCTTTGAATCCCATGCTTGAAGGATGATTTTTCTGGTTCTGTAAAGGATACAGATTAATTGGTTTACTGTACCAGGCTAACTTACAATAATTGTAACAGGACTGTTCCAGACAGATTACATTAGAATGACTGATGCAGAATTGGACAAACTTTGACAGAGGGAAGCATTAGCAGTAAACGTCTGCAGTGACAAAACTATACAACCGAAAAGTTGTCTAAAGATGATGAATGCCCTACAACGTAGTCATCATAAATGTGGATATCTAGTAGGAATTAATGTTTTTTTATAGAAAACAAGAATAAACATGTACATTAAACTGCATAGACCTAGAATGCATCTCAAATGTCTAGCTTTGCAACTAAGCTCATTCTATAAAGAAAATTTCTGAAGAATTAGCCACATTCTGATTTTCAAGGACAAAAGGAGCACCTTAACCACTGAAACATTTGGTCTTGCTTTGACTTAAGACCAAGCATGAAAATTCCTCTCCCCTGAGGTGAACTTGACTTAAGTGCTTTAAAACTGGTAATGTACACTAAAAATAAAACTATTATTTAATAAACCAGCATAGGTTGAATGTCTACAAACGGGAAGGAAAACAAGAAGAAACTCACTGGCAGCTAGAAAAAGAAAAAGATTTTTCAGCTGAAATCCAGGTTATTTGTGTGTCCTGGCAGTCAGACCTATTGGCTGAAAAGGATAAAGCAACGGGGATAGTACAGAAACTGCAACAGTAAGGGAAAACATCAGTATGGTCTATGAAGAGATACAGATTAAATGGGACATTAACTGATATTATCTAAAGTGAAATAAACATTTAGAAGGCATAGTAAAAGCACTAAACAGACATGACAGACCTGATGGAAGTACAAAAATATGAACATTCATGTTAAGAAAGTTAACGGACAAAGAAGCAAGTCAAGGAGACCTGAATAAGTCAACATAACTGCAAGAGCAGTTTAGAAGGAAGAATTTAAGATTCACAAATATTCCTGAAAGAAGATGACTCTCTAGTTTGAGAAAGCAGTTGAACCTTTGGACTGATACAACAGAATTCGAAATACCAGGAGAGCATAGTATCTGTGTGCCTTACAGAGGGAAAGCAGACCTACTCAAAGAATGTCTGCTAAAAAAGACAATTCTATCTAAAATGTGGGGAAAAAGGAAAGATGTGAAATGTAGGAACATAAAGGTGCATGTGTGGACAGTGACTGATTTGATACCAGAGCCCAGATAAAGCAGTTATTCCAGTCTTCAAAGTTTGCAGAAAAGCTAAATTGCCAATGAACTGTTATAACCAGCAGTCTAAGATTTTTATTCCCTTTAGGAGCTAAAACATTTATAGATGTGTAACAAGCCTTCTTGACTGGAAAACGCACACTGACCCACAAACACAAGTAAACCCACAAGGCTATTCTAAAAGCTTCAAGGAAAGCGTGACCACCCAAACAGGAAAGAATGGAGAAAGACTACCCTTGAAACCATTTCCCTTGTTCAGGAGAAGGATGGAAGAAAGCCAAAGGGAAATGCAGTGGGTGAATAACAAGATTAGGGACAAAGCCTAATCCATATAGTCCTGCATTAATAGAAATGGAGGACTTGTAGCAGAATGCTGGCGAAAGGCAATAGTTGATAGTAAGTAGATTCGACATGGCAGTGTTATTTTTTTCCCCAGTTACTATTAAGGGAAGTCAGGCCAAATATCTGCAGTCAGTTAAAGGAACCAGTGCTTAAAACCATGGGAGCATTAATAGAAACCAGAACACAGACAAACTAAAATCCCTGTCACTATACTCCATATCGTATAGACTTGAGACACTTATTCCTGGCCTACAGAGCAACCCAAGACCCAAACCTAATGAACTAGGATTATCTGTTCCAAGGACTTAAATATGGCCTGTGACTAAAATAGGACATGCGGGAGGGACAGATTTATCTCCCAGCAACTGCCACGACTTTGGAACAGGCTACCAGTTCATGTCAAACAAAGCACCTGTATGACACTGTTCAAGAGGAACCTGGATGAGTGGATGGGGCACCGTAATTTCCTACTAGGGATAGCGCCCACAACCCTCCTAGACATGGGCAGTCATCACTAAATACAGTATTGGGTATTGACTAATACTTCTATGGTATTACATTGGATTTAAACGGCTAGGCTTAAAATGACCTCTGGGTCAATAGCCTAGTAATCTCCTATGAGTCTATGACAAGTGACTTACATTTAGTGCTTAAGCAAAAAGGAACACTAATATGGAAAACACACTGTAATGCACTTAACCTAGTGAGGGAAAGAGGGTTAGATAAGGAGATCGCAAGGGAATTTTACTAATGCAAAATGCAGAGAACACACCAGAGAGATTAACCAGGTTAGCTGTAGGCTTATGTCTTATTTCAGCAAATATTTCCCGTAGTTAGTGTTCCCTGTTAACTTAATAAAAAAACTAAACCATGGTAAGGAGAGACTAATGGGGTGATTGCAGGTTTGTAGTATTGCTGAGTGAGAATTTCTTGATGTTCTTCATCTCACATTGCTGCAGTCCTTACACTTGGGTAGTCCGCTGTCCTCGGTCGGCCCGAATATCAAAGTATTAGGCTGACGTCGGTCAAGGCGCTTAAGACTGACATCAGGACGTCAGGGTACAAATGCGCATGACCGACGTCATATCCTCAGTCTTTTTTGCCGCATGGTCCGATGCAGAAGCAGCGTTGCAAGTGCCGTTCGGCGTTCTGAAATTTTTTTGAATTCGGAGTTTCAGACCGAGTCAAAGTTGGCTAAGTACCCCGTTGGGGAATATTTGAGTTTTTTCTTGCCTCAGTGGTTTACCGGATGTCAGAAAAAGTGAATAACTGTATTTCTTGTGGGAAACAAATACCGCATAGAGATTATCATACTTTGTGTATTCCTTGTTTGGGGCCTGAGCACGACGTTGTTGGGTGTCGCTTTTGTGCTAGGTTCAATAAGCGCACTATTAAGCGAAGGTTAGATTGTGCCAGGTTGGTCTTTGGGAAGCGGTGCAATTATAACATGCCGTCGGATGCTCCGGCGCCCGCTTCTTCAAGAAACGCAAAGACAAGGCAGCTAAGCCGAGGCAAGAAGAGTCGTCCGTGCGGACGCCGGTTCTTTAGAGGCGTCAGTGGAACCGGTGGTTCGCGGAGGCTTCTCTGGAGGCCCAGGGGAGACTTTGTTATTGCAGGATGTGGCCTCTCAGGAGGCAGGTCAGGCTGAAGGGGCTTCTCAGGTTACTGTACTCCCTCCCTTCCTAGAGTAGTTAGGCCCTCTCCTTCTGTTTCTAAGGCTTCTCCCAGAGGCAGGCCAGGTTTAGCTTCTGTTGGTGTCACTCCTAGTTCTTCAGGATCTGTGCCCAAGAAGCACATGCTTAAAATGGCAGAAGATTTAATTACTTTGATTAGAGGTTCTTTGCCCCCCCAGATAAGAGGCCTAGGGTGGAACCAGAGTTGGGGAGTTTTGAGCAGGCTTCAGATGTTTCAGAGTCTTGACTGAAGACTTGCAGGAGTACTCTCCTTATTCTGATTCTGAGGCAGATGATTCCACTCCTTCTGCTTCTCCTCCAGAGGATTTTTCTTTTTCAGAAACTCTTCATTCCATGAGGGAACATTTTAAGTGGGAAGGTCAGGACTTCTCTGATTCCAGGAAAAGGCTTAGGGAATTTTTGCTTTTACCCCAGCATAGGCCTTTGGCTATACCTCCTGTTCTGGATGTTGTGGAAGATGTGTTTGCGGAGGCTTCGCTTAATCCTGATTCTTTGCCTCCTGCTCCTGTTAAACCGGATAGGTATTATAGGGTGCCTGAGGCTCATAAATATCTTTATAAGGTCCTAGGGCGGACCCAGAAACTGTTAGTCAGGGACCTAAGGGTGTCAAGGCCTCTGTTGTAAAAAATCCGGTTCCTCCAGATAAAGAGGCCAGAGCTTTGGATAGATGGGGAAAGAAAGTCTATACTTCTTCCACCTTAGCTATGAGGGCTTTGAATTGCCAGTTTCACATGTTGAAATATCAAAACTATCTTCTTTCTCAACTGAAGTCTAAGGTAGATGCTCTGGCGGAAGGCATTGAGTGTAAGGAATTACAAGATTTGGTACATGTCTCTGAACAGGTGGGTAAGCATTCTTTACAATGTGGTTTTGATGCTATACAAGCCTCGTCTAGGGTGGCTGCCACTGGGTCAGTTCTTCGCAGGCACGCCTGGCTGAGGGATCAGAATTTATCTGAACATGTTAAGACAAGGATTTTGGATGCTCCTTTACAGTCTGATGTGTTGTTTGGTTCACCTGTGGAGTCAGTCTTGAAGAAAATGGAAGACAAGGCTAAGTCTATGCAGACTGTTAAAGATTTTTTGCAAGTCCAGCCTCCGAAGTTTAGTAGGAATTGGCCTGCTAAGGGGTGGACGTACCCTTCTTATGATTCACAGTCTAGGGGTAGATCTAGACGTGGTAGGGACAGAGCTCAGAGCTCCTTCAGACCTAGAACAGGGAGTTCTCCTGCACAATCTTCAAGTGAGGGCAGGGGCCAGTCCTTTCGTAAACAGGCCCAATGACCTACCTTTTCAGCTGCCAGATCCTTCTTGCCTGGCAGCACCTTTGGGAGGAAGGTTGGCACTCTTCAGGGAAAATTGGAGTTTGATTACCCAAGACAAATGGGTATTGGATATCATACACCAAGGTTACAGGTTTTATTTCCATACCTTGCCTCCTTTCAAAGGCATGCCGGACGTTCCTCCTCAGCAAAGAATAGAGGCTCACAAACAAATTTCTCTGCTGCTCCAAATAGGGGCCATACAACCGGTCCCTCTGCCAGAAGTGAGCCTAGGATTTTATTCTCGCCTGTTCCTAGTACCAAAGAAGGGGAACACGTGGAGACCAATTTTGGATTTATCTATCCTCAACACTTATCTGGACATTCCCAAGTTCAAAATGTTGACGTTACAACAGCTTTTACCTCTGCTGGGCAAAGATCACTGGATGGTGTCTCTGGATCTCAAGGAGGCTTACCTTCATGTTCCTATCAGGCTAAGTTGCAGGAAGTATCTACTTTTTCGGGCTGGGACTTCTCATTATCAGTTCTCTGCATTGCCCTTTGGCTTATCTACTGCGCCCAGAGTGTTCACGAAGGTTCTGGCTCCAGTGATAGCTTTCTTCAGGCTAAGAGGAATACAGATCTATCCTTATTTGGACGATTGCCTGATTCTGGCCCAAGGAAAGGACGAACTTCTTCATCATTTACAATATGTGATAGCAGTGCTAAGATGCCTGGGGTATTCTGTGAATGAAATAAAGTCCAGTCTAGTACCCTCTCAGGACATGTGCTTTCTGGGTGTGAGACTGAATACAGCATCCCAGATGGCTTTTTTGACCCCGGACAAACAAAAGAATCTTTCTCTTTACTTCCATCAATTGTCTCATCAGTCCAGGCTGACTGCAAGGACAGTCCTTCAAGCCTTGGGGTTCATGGCATCTTGTATTCTGGTGCTTCCCAATGCCAAACTGCATATGAGGAAGCTACAATGGTATCTCAAAAATGTATGGACACAGCACTGCCAAGATATGGACACTGTCATTCAGATAATAACTTGCATTCAAAAGGAATTTTTGTGGTGGGCTCAGGAATGTCACCTAAACAAGGGACTCTCTGTGACCCGGCCAGAGGCGAGTCAGATTCTAACGACAGATGCCTCAGACAAAGCTTGGGAGCTCATCTAAATGGAAAGTGGATACAAGACACGTGGCCTGCCAGACTTCTACATCTACATATCAACTTGAAGGAGATGTTAGCAGTCCAATTTGCATTAATAGCTTTCAAGGATTTACTTCTTCCAGGGCAGGTGTTGATTCTAACAGACAACACAACTGTCATGTGGTACATCAACAAGCAAGGGAACACATTCTTATCCTCTGTGCAGACAAGCAATGATTTTGTGGGAGACTGCTCTCAGTTTACAGCTAAATCTTCAGGCAAGGTTTCTGCCGGGAGCACAGAACTCCTTAGCAGATGTGTTGAGCAGACAAATTATGGATCCCCACGAGTGGAAATTGGATCCTCATGTATTTCAGAAATTGACAGTGTCATGGGGAACTCCAGACATAGATCTGTTCGCTTCTCCACTAAACTACCAGCTGCCAAAATTTTGCACAAAAAGGTTTCATCCCACAGCTTGGAAAGTGGATGCTCTTTCATTCAATTGGAGCAATCTTCATGTGTATGCCTTTCCACCTCTGCCTCTCCTCCCAAAGGTACTTCTGAAGGTCAGACAGGACAAGCCAAAGATGATTTTAATAGCTCCAGATTGGCCTCGACAGCACTGGTACCCACTACTGAGAAGTCTGGTATGGGAGCCTCCATGGCCTTTACCTTCGATTCCACACCTGCTGTCTCAGGAGAACAGTCATTTACTCAATGTCAAACTTCACTCTCTTCACCTGACAGCCTGGCATATTCTGTTTTAAACCCTGGAGGGTCTCAGCTTCCACAGCAAGTTTTGAATGTTATTTTGGAGGCCAGAAGGCCTAGTACAAGGAAAGTGTACGCAGATAAATGGAAGAGATTTTTATTTTGGAGTGCAGCAAAAGCATTCGATGTTTCTAAGCCTAATTTAAGTGTGGCTCTTCAATATCTTACTGAGTTACTGGACAAAGGTTTGTCCTTCTCTTCTATTAAGATTCATGCTGCAGCAATTTCTGCTCACTATGACTGTGACCCACCATTGTTTTCTCATCCTTTGTTTAAGCAATTCCTTAGAGCGGCAAAGAATATAAGACCCCCACGGAGAGCTCCTACTCCTGCTTGGGATCTCAATTTTGTGTTGGAGAAACTCACTCTACAACCTTTTGAGCCTGCAGCTACTGCTGAGTTGAAATATTTATCATGGAAGACTGCTTTTTGTTAGCCATTACCTCTGCGAGAAGGGTTTCTGAATTACAGGCCCTTATGGCAGTTGAGCCTTTCTTAATTTTCCATAAGGATAGGGTATCTTTGCGTACTAATCCTTCCTTTATGCCTAAAGTGGTTTCTAGTGTGGCTTTAAACCAAACTATTCATTTGCCTACTTTTTATGCAAACCCCCAAAATAAAGGGAAAAGATTTTGCACACTTTGGATATACACAGGCAGTTGCGATATTATTTGAGCAGAACTAAAGGGTTCAGGCAGTCTCAGCAGTTATTTGTTTCTTTTGCTTTGAGTTCTCAGGGCAAGCCTGTGTCAAAACAAACTATTTCTAAGTGGATTGGGTTTTGTATTGCTTTCTGTTATTCCCATCATGGTAAGGAGATTCCAGCTGGGATTAGGCCTCATTCCACTAGGGCTACTGCCACTTCTACAGCCTTTTTAAGGGTGGTGGCAACTAAAGATATTTTGGAGGCAGCTACTTGGAGTTCAGTGCATACTTTCTCTAAGCATTATCACCTTCCACTTTACTCTAAATCGAGGGCTGGTTTTGCCACTGCAATTTTACAGGGCATTTTGGCAGCTCCTACTGCTTTATAGTTTTGCCATCCTCCCTTATCTCTGCTTTGGGATTCTACCCAAGTGTAAGGACTGCAGCAATGTGAGATGAAGAACATAGTACAGTTTTGTACCTACCATAAATGTAGATGTTCGAAGATCCACATTGCTGCAGTCCAATTTACCCTCCCTCCTTCCCCTCTGTAGTTAGAGGCGGTTGTGTGGTTTGGGATGTACATATTGTGAATATTGTATATATTGTACATATGGTTTGTACACGGGTGGTTGGTTGTTTTTTGTTGTCTTTTGGTTTTGACCTTTCTGTTTAGGGTCTTCTGACATCTGGGGCAAGAAAAGACTGAGGATATGACGTCGGTCATGCGCATTTGTACCCTGACGTCCTGATGTCAGTCTTAAGCGCCTTGACCGACGTCAGCCTAATACTTTGATATTCGGGCCGACCGAGGACAGCGGACTACCCAAGTGTAAGGACTGCAGCAATGTGGATCTTCGAACATCTACATTTATGGTAGGTACAAAACTGTACTTTTGTACTCATCTCCCTTATTGCTTTCATCTTAGTAAAATGGCCAAGTTAGCGAAGGGGGAGGGATTGACTTGGGTATTGTAGACTTGTGGCATGAATGAGTACCTGTTTTCTTTGTGTGACAGTGTCATCTGCCGGACAGAGGTATTGCTATTACTTTTTTGATCGATGAAGTAAGAACACTGTGACTGCAGACAGTGATGAAAGTATACTGTAATGTATGAGAATTAAAGATCACTTTGCAAAGATATTTTCCCTGTTTTTGCTATAATTATTCTGTTATGGGGAGTGGATTTGTTATACCATTTTTTACTGTATTTAAGGTAGTAGAACTACCTTTTGTAGCAGTTTTCCAGTTACTTGCTGGTTAGTCTTATTCTGTTTTTTTTTCTGATGATGCAGCTGTGGGTAGAAACAGTTTCATTTTATGTAGTCGCATCAGATGTCCATGCATAAATGACAATGACCGTAGTACAGTCAACCGCTTTAAACAGTCAATCGGTAAATGCAGTTATTTGAAGTAAACGTTACTAAAATGAAAATGACACTGGATAAGTTTCAAGTGAAATGTATACTTGTCATATGGTGCAATAACGCAAGTGTAACACTGATAAATAGTTGTCTTCCTGGTAGGAATGCGAATCACCTCGGTGATGGCCCTGTAGTAAAGTATGTGCATGTTATACAGTGAATGGATTAGTGCTGGAATTAAAGTGTTTGGAATAATTGTGCATCTGTGAAGATGAAACTGCAGTGATGAAGATAAAAATGAAGATATCAGAGATAATGTGGTGATAAAGACATCAGTTAATAATGCAATGAAAATACTGACAATGGTGAAGTTACGACGACATGTAAAGAAAACAGTGAAAATGATGGTGATGAACATGAAAACAGATTTATGATTTTTTGAATAAGATTATGAAAACACTGAAGATGAAGAAAATGAAAAATGTGATACACTGAAGATGATGTGAAGGTGAATGTAAAGATGCACTAAAATGTGATGGAGATGAAATGAAGATGCACGTAGGCAACTATGTGCTACAGTGTTAACATCACTGGTATTGCACAGTATGCCAAGCATTGTGCTCTTCAGTATGAATCTTATCTCATTACTTTCAAGTAGAAGGCAAGAAAAACAAAATATAAGTGCATTTAATTACTTATTGATTTAGTAACTTAATGTTCTTCATTAGATTTATTAGATCACTATTGCAGTAGCCATTACACTATGGGATGTGCCTAGCCAGTCTCTAAAGTATCAGGCTCCTTTCACATGCAAGGACTTGTTAACATAAGAGGGACTTACAGACATTCCAAAAATTCAGAACTTTCTTGCTGTTGGTATGTTTATGCAGACTTTCTTCAGCTTTTTGACTTAGTACCAGTGGTTAGCTTCAGCTACTCAGACATCAGGCAGAAAAGTACCTCACTGGGGACCCTTCCTCCTTATCTAAAGATTTATTGGAAATCTTGTGCATGTCAGGAAAGGCAAGTGTGCTTATGGAAGACAAATTTCTTAGATATTCATTCCATTTGTGTTTTCTGTCTGCGTGAGGAACACAACAATAGGTTTGTGCACTATTTATCTTTCCTTTACTCCTAAAGTAGTCTGAGGTGGGCTTAATTTCTCAGGTTATTTAGAAAATGTATATCTAAGACACTTGATGCTAGCAGCCATGTTGCTTGATTTCCCCAGCAATTGACCTCCCCCTTCAACTTAAGAAGAAAAAAAGTTGACAAGAAAGGTCAGTAACAGAACCCATACATCCATCTGTCTTGGAGTCACTAGTGTCAGACTGTACATCAGTGTGTTTATGTATCCAATAGACCACCAGTGTACTTCTAGACACTTTAATGCACCCTCTTCACAGACTGCTATGTCCTGGGAACCTCATATTTCCCAACAGACATTTTGCCTGATGGAGATGTGGCCTATGGCTACAATACCAAAGACCATACACATGAATACTCCAAGGAAGCATACTCCGAAGACAAAACATTTCTCAAAAAGGGATTCAGAAGGATTATTTCCCTGTCTACTTGACCTACAGTCCTGAGAGGAAGAGTTCCTTCTACTGAGGAAGAAATCCTTTCTGAATCTGATCAGGAAGGATTGGATTAGGCTTCACAGATTTCTTCCCCCACTGCCTGTGAGTCTGAATGCAAGGTTAATCTTTCCTCAGTTTACACAAGTGAGGAAATCTCCTTTGGAGATGCCATTTTCGTAATGAAAGGTTTCTTTGGAAAGGTATAGAGGTATCTGATTCACAAAAGAGCTATTATGAGCTACACATTGTGGATTCTCCAAAACCTGTGAATATCCATCCAGTCTCAGGTACTTTACAGGATTCTTTCTCTGCAGTATCATTATCTCTAAACTCTTAAAACCCAGCTCCAAAGAAACCTGATAAGTTCTATACAGCACCCTTCATTATTTCATCAGCTGCAGAGAGAGAGAGAGAGATACTGAAACTTTTGATTTGGTCAGTCTTGTATAAAATAATGATAGTCATTCCTTTGGATTTTGGCAAAAGTTTACACATCATTTACTTTAGCCTTTAGGGTAATAAATTGCCAAACCTGTATGTAAAAGTACTTCTTGTCAAGATTTGCAAGTATGCAACTATCTTTAGCTAACCTCTGTATCTCCAAGGTTAAATTTTGTCCTTTGGAAATGGTTATCTCTGTCTCTAAAGTTACTAAACGTTCTGTAAAGTGTGCTTATGATGCTGTATGCAGTACTGTGGCTAATTGGACTGCCTTGTATAGAAATGCCTGTTAAAGCTTCAGAATTTTTCACAGGATATAAAGGCTCAAATTTAAAAGACCATCTGATAGTCATTTATATGGTAATTCCTCAGCTGAGGTGCTTAAAAAGCTTGAAGAGAAAGACAGATTAGTGCATGGGGTCATGAAAGACAAATTAATGTATGGGGTCACATATTCCAAAATGCCATATGAACTACCCATTCAATTCGGGACCTTTTTGAAAAGTCGTTTAAGTCAAGCCAGCAAAAATCTTCCAAGCAACTGTAGTGGGGGTGATGGAGAATGGAGGGCAAGGACGGTCAGTGTTTTAGGAGAATCCATACAAGACGAAATGGGAGGGAAATACTGAAGAAAAAAACTGACTGGGCTTAAGGATCCTCCTCAAAGAAGAAAAAAACTTGACCGTCCTTGCATTCTGTCATGCAGACAGTCTCTCCCTCTGTCTTCTAGCTTAGAAGTTACAAACTTCAGACACTTGGGTGCCAAGTGTTGTAGAGCACAGATACAAGCTGCAGTGAGCTCCCCCCTCTCATTCTAGACTTTTTATTTCCCAGAAAAGAAGGCAGTTGGGGGGGCCCCATTGTAAACCTTTCTAAACTGAACTCATTTCTTCCAAAATTCAAAATGTGTACCCTGCAAAACCCTCTTTCCCATATTTTCAGACAGTACATTCTTGGGTATCCTAGATCTGAAAAATACCAGTCTATACACCACTATTCACAAAAAACACAAATGTTTATAAGGTTTGTTGCATCTGGCCGCCAAGACAGTCTTTTGTCTCTCCAGTTCACAGTGGATCTTCCCAACATCTTAGTCTTCAGACTTTAAAAAAAAAAATCTTTGATTCCTTTTTGCAGGATACTTATCCTGAGATGTCTTGCGGACACCACTCTGACGACTTTTCTCCTACAAAAATGCTTTCTTACCATCAGAACTTTCTCAGTCTGTCTCAACAGGAAATGTCCAAAGCAAGGAAATTTCTAGGAATGCTCAGATTTGTGGCGCTCCTCATTATTCTGTTTGAGAGACTTAACGTGTTCCTCAAATCTCTTTAGGCCCATTTTTTTCATCCTTTGGGGATGAAAGAAGTCTTGGTGGGCCAATCAATTTTTAGGAAATCCAAGACTCTCCATTCCCCCAAACCCTCGGTCAGTGGCTACAGATGCCTCAGACCTCGCCTGAAGGTGGTATCTTCTCAAAGGAGTCAAAGTCCAAAGAATTTGGGAGCCACATTTCAGATCCAAACACACATCTGAAGGAAGTGATGGTCCTCATAAATGCCCTGAAAGCACTAAATCAGCTCTGGACTCCAGGATCTGTGTTAACAATACAGACAAGTACCACTTTAATGTGGTACATAAACAGGAGGGAATCAAGACCCCTCCCCACCCCCCTTGGAGACTAGCCATGATTGCCTGGGGGATAGGAATTCAGTAAAACTTAACACTACTTGCAATGTACACACTGTCTTTGTAGAACACAGTAGCAGACTGTTGAGCAGATCCAGGACAGACTCACACAAATGGACACTTCATCTAGCAGTCTTCCCACAGATAGTCTACAAGTATGGGAACTCTCCAAATAGGTCTGTTTGTTTGCTATCTGAACAGACAACTACAACAGTTCTGTTGCAAGACACCTTGCAACAAACAGACATAGAAAACAGATGGATCTGATGTCTTTTTTTTTTGTCCCTGGGACACCTCTGTAAACTTTGGCATTGTAGCTTGAGCTCCTTCCTTTACCCATAGTCTTCCTGTTTAGCTTGAATTGCCTGAGATCTCATTTGCCACTTCAGTGTTTGGATGTGGTCTACTGTCGCTCAGGTGTTATCTTTTCATATAAGTGGAATTTGTGGTATTGACTAGCTCTCTTCTCTTGGGCTCTCCTATTGTTCTAGCTCAAAGTTTTTCATATATATACATATACATATATATATATATATATATATATATATATATATATATATATATATATATATCCCCCCCAAAAAAAAAAACGTTTCCAGCACTCAAAGGAGAGACAGGCAGCACAAAGCTCAAAGCTCAAGGCTTTAATGTAAAACACGATCTTCCCCAGACCGGTTTCGCTACAAAAAGCGTCATCAGTGAGTACAAAAAATACGTAGATATGTGCTATTTATAAAAAGCACTATAACACACCCACTTAAAGTAACAAGTGCATCCTTAAATGAATGTGATCACATACATATAGCAAAATTCTAACAAAAAATAAAAATAAAAGTTGATAACAAGTAACCTTATGCCCTAAACCTATCTAATTGATACAAAGATGACTATTGATATTCCCCTTTATTTTAAAAAATCTAGATATTACTCATACTAGGGGTATCTGTAAATACTCTTAATATATATACAAGTAAATACATATAAAATCCTTGTATAATAGATAACAATTAACCCCTGATGATGAAAATTAATTATGTAAACTTTCTGGACTATACTCTTAACAATATAATCCTGACAACTCACCATTGATCATTAAGCCCGGGTCTAAAAAGTGCACCCAGGTTAACGATCCACCTACGTTCCTTATTGGTAAATAGCTGGTGTCGTAGAGGTTCACTAACAATCTGTGATTTAAGCATATCTATACCTACAAAAATGAAATGGGATGCCTGATGAAGGATAGTATGTTTGTATAAAGCACTACGTGTACGCTTACATTTGATATCACTAATATGTAGTGCAATCCTTTGCTTAAAACTACATGAGGTTTGTCCAATGTAGAAAGCCCCACATTGGCAAACAGCCATATAGATCACCCAGGTGCTGGTACATTTAATATGATGTCTGATGTCATAAACTTTACTGGTGTTAACAGATGTAAAGGATGTTGTTCTCGAGACCAATTTACAAAATTTACAATTACCACAAAAAGTACATCCTGGACGGCCTATTGGTGTCTGTAATACTTGAGTTACCTCCTTCTTAAACCCTGAGAAATGTTGTCCAAGGGTTTTACCCCGTCGGTAACCAAATTGACAATTTTGATTAACTATATTGGAAAAGAAAGGGTCACTTCTAAAAACATGCCAATATTTAGAGATTACCTCCTTAATTTTAAATGTATTACTGGCATAGGTAGTAATAAATCTAATACCCTGAGACCTATTGTTACATACAATAGTTTTGTTTTGTAATAACCCTAATCTATCCTGTTTTTTGCCCTTATGATAGGCCCTGTCAACTATAGGCGCCTGGTAGCCTCTGTCAAGAAACCTCTTCTTTAAATCTTCTGCCTGTGTTTCAAATTCATCCTGACTGGAACAAATACGTCTGATTCTCTGGAATTGGGCTGCTGGTATGTTTTTAATAACATGAGAGGGGTGGCAACTATTGGCATGTAAAAAAGAATTTTTTGAAAATGGTTTCCTATGTAATGTAGTCACAATGGTTCCATCCAAGACCTTAGTTACATGTACATCCAAAAAATCCACCGTGAACAAATCTACTTTGCCTATAAACTGTATACCAAATACATTCTGGTTGAGATATGTAACAAACACATCCCACTCAGAAGTCGTCCCCTGCCATATAGCCCAACAGTCGTCAAGGTATCTACGCCACATTAGTAATTGTTTGTTGAATACAACATTTTTATTGTAGATGTATTCGACCTCAAAGAAGCCCATAAAAAGGTCAGCATATATAGGGGCAAAAGTAGCCCCCATAGCTGTACCTTTGCTTTGTAGATACCATTTTTCCTGAAATTTAAAGACGTTATGCTCCAACACCAATCTTAGTATGTTAATGATAAAATCCATTTCATCTCTGGTATATGTACCAGCTTGTACCATCCAATATTGTACAGCCCTGATTCCACCCTGATGGGGAATACTAGTATATAAAGATTGTACATCAAGTGTACCCAGTTGAGCCCCAAGTGGAACTTGCAGGTCATCCATCAAAATCAAAAACTCTGTGGTATCTTTAATGCGTGCCCTAACTAGCTGTAACAATGGTTTCAATCTGAATTCTAAATATTCAGAGAGGGGCTCTGTTAGTGAACCTCTGCCAGCCACTATAGGCCTACCTGGTGGTTGCACCAGTGTTTTATGAATTTTAGGGACTAAATAGAAATATTGGTACCGAGGTGTATCTACAACCAGTTGTTTATATAGTTTGTCATTAATGATACCTCTTTTCATAGCCCTATTTAAAAATCTGTCTATAGTATTCTTAAAATCAAGTGTGGGGTCTAAAGGTAACTTAATATAAGAAATGGGATCGTTCAACTGCCGTAGTGCTTCCTGAATATATTGTTCACGATCCCAAATCACCGTAGCACCTCCTTTATCTGCACCCAGGCTGATGGCCATGTTATGGATGAGCAGTTTTATTTTAAGAAGTCAGATTTTCAACCTCCTTATAGCAGTGTTGTTAAAACTTTTGAAAATTCAGTTATGCAGGATTTACAAGTGAATCGGTCACAGATCTTTACTAATTTTTCGTACAATCTTTCTAAGACTGAGTATACAGCTTTACATTCTTTGATGAATAATAAAAATATCATTATAGTGGGTGCAGATAAAGGAGGTGCTACGGTGCAACACTGGTGCAACCACCAGGTAGGCCTATAGTGGCTGGCAGAGGTTCACTAACAGAGCCCCCTCTCTGAATATTTAGAATTCAGATTGAAACCATTGTTACAGCTAGTTAGGGCACGCATTAAAGATACCACAGAGTTTTTGATTTTGATGGATGACCTGCAAGTTCCACTTGGGGCTCAACTGGGTACACTTGATGTACAATCTTTATATACTAGTATTCCCCATCAGGGTGGAATTAGGGCTGTACAATATTGGATGGTACAAGCCGGTACATATACCAGAGATGAAATGGATTTTATTATTAATATACTAAGATTGGTGTTGGAGCATAACGTCTTTAAATTTCAGGAAAAATGGTATCTACAAAGCAAAGGTACAGCTATGGGGGCTACTTTTGCCCCTATATATGCTGACCTTTTTATGGGCTTCTTTGAGGTCGAATACATCTATAATAAAAATTTTGTATTTAACAAACAATTACTAATGTGGCGTAGATACCTTGACGACTGTTGGGCTATATGGCAGGGGACGACTTCTGAGTGGGATGTGTTTGTTACATATCTCAACCAGAATGTATTTGGTATACAGTTTATAGGCAAAGTAGATTTGTTCACGGTGGATTTTTTGGATGTACATGTAACTAAGGTCTTGGATGGAACCATTGTGACCACATTACATAGGAAACCATTTTCAAAAAATTCTTTTTTACATGCCAATAGTTGCCACCCCTCATGTTATTAAAAACATACCAGCGGCCCAATTCCAGAGAATCAGACGTATTTGTTCCAGTCAGGATGAATTTGAAACACAGGCAGAAGATTTAAAGAAGAGGTTTCTTGACAGAGGCTACCAGGTGCCTATAGCTGACAGGGCCTATCATAAGGGCAAAAAACAGGATAGATTAGGGTTATTACAAAACAAAACTATTGTATGTAACAATAGGTCTCAGGGTATTAGATTTATTGCTACCTATGCCAGTAATACATTTAAAATTAAGGAGGTAATCTCTAAATATTGGCATGTTTTTAGAAGTGACCCTTTCTTTTCCAATATAGTTAATCAAAATTGTCAATTTGGTTACCAACGGGGTAAAACCCTTGGACAACATTTCTCAGAGTTTAAGAGGGTGGTAACTCAAGTATTACAGACACCAATAGGCCGTCCAGGATGTACTTTTTGTGGTAATTGTAAATTTTGTAAATTGGTCTTGAGAACAACATCCTTTACATCTGTTAACACCAGTAAAGTTTATGACATCAGACATCATATTAAATGTACCAGCACCTGGATGATCTATATGGCTGTTTGCCAATGTGGGGCTTTCTACATTGGACAAACCTCATGTAGTTTTAAGCAAAGGATTGCACTACATATTAGTGATATCAAATGTAAGCGTACACGTAGTGCTTTATACAAACATACTATCCTTCATCAGGCATCCCATTTCATTTTTGTAGGTATAGATATGCTTAAATCACAGATCGTCAGTGAACCTCTACGACACCAGCTACTTACCAATAAGGAACGTAGGTGGATCGTTAACCTGGGTGCACTTTTTAGACCCAGGCTTAATGATCAATTGTGAGTTGTCAGGATTATATTGTTAAGAGTATAGTCCAGAAAGTTTACATAATTAATTTTCATCATCAGGGGTTAATTGTTATCTATTATACAAGGATTATATATGTATTTACTTGTATATATATTAAGAGTATTTACATATACCCCTAGTATGAGTAATATCTAGAGATTGTTTTAAAATAAAGGGGAATATCAATAGTCATCTTTGTATCAATTAGATAGGTTTAGGGTATAAGGTTACTTGTTAGCAACTTTTATTTTTATTTTTTGTTAGAATTTTGCTATATGTATGTGATCACATTCATTTAAGGATGCACTTGTTACTTTAAGTGGTTGTGTTATAGTGCTTTTTATAAATGGCACATATCTACGTATTTTTTGTACTCACTGATGACGCTTTTTGTAGCGAACCCGGTCTGGGGAAGATCGTGTTTTACATTAAAGCCTTGAGCTTTGTGCTGCCTGTGTCTCCTTTATTTGAGTGCTGGAAAAGTTTTTTGGAGAAAATGTGTTTCTTTTCCGTGCACCTTTGTCTTGGACCGTGCAGCAGTTGGTTTTTTGGGTTTATATATATATATATATATATATATATATATATATATATGTAAAATATATAGATAGCAAGGTGGGGGCGGTAATCTTTTACACTGCTTCTTAACCTTTACAGGCATTGTGCCTTGCTTGATTCATGTTAAGCCTCTCCCCTTTGTCTAGTGCTACCCGTCGTGTGTACAGCCAAAAAGCCTACTGGATTTAAAAAAAAACAAAAAGTTCTTCCTGTGGGCATAAGATCCTCAATTTGGATGCCTACCAGAAGTACATTTATTGCTTTGGACGGGCACATCTTGATGTGGAATGTGAGATCTGTGAAGGATTTAATCATTGGTGCTTGTTGAGTGCTGTAACAAGTTGGTGTCGAAAGGGTTGCTCCTTTCTACTACTTCAACTGGAGTTCCCCTTCTTAAAAATGCTTCTGAGAAGACCAATGGGGACTCATCTGTTAAAAGCAAGGAGTCTATCCCCTAATCTTCTCCTTCCTCTGTTTTGGTTTGGCTCTGCCCAAAAAAGTTTCTAAGCCATTGGACCCATCTAGTTACACGGATCCAACAAGAGCCAAATCTTAATTTCCATTCCACTGTTCCTGATGTGTCAGTCCAGGGCTAATACTTTTTAGGGTCCATTCCCCTTTCTTACAGTTGACATCTCATAGGACTTCTGAGCCAACCTCAACCTCTTCATCCCTCAAGTTAACTAAGAGCCAAATGGAAACAAGTATGGACAGTTTGAAGTTTCTTTGGATCCAGATTCAGTTGGGAGTTTTACCAGCTTCATCTTCCATTGGACCCATGAGCCTACCACTAGCCCAAACCCAATTGCCAATTCCTACCGTAATATGACGTGTAGTTTCGGAGCCATCCGACCTGACAGCTCAGAGTTTGTATTAGATCTGAAAGCCTGATCTTTGTCTACTCCAACTACATCTCTGATCCAGTTGAGACTGACACATCTATTCTTATGGTAAGTAAACTTACGTAACTTTAATGTTTGCTGCATTCTGTGCTACTTGATTTATTGAAATCTGCTGCAGACTACAGAATGTGCACCTGTCCGCTACAAATTTTCTCCCTGTAAGTGCATCATCCAAAAGTGGGACCATGTGACAAGTATGAAGAAGTAAAGATATATCTACTCAGAATACAGTAAATGCAAACATTTCTTAAACTTTTACAGCAGTGGAATAGTTTTATAAAATAAATATTTTGTAATCTGAAAGTCCCCTTTACATGGTAGCATAGTTATAGCTAAAGCAGCAGTGAAAATATATTTGCATATGGTCTTTTACATTTTTATACTTAAGAGAAATGTAAATCTGATATTGTTAATCCTTGTTCATTCCTTACGCATGGGTATCTGTTCCGAGCTCGGAACCGAGCCGGCCATTTTCCAAGCTCGTGTCAGCTTCAAACTCTCGAGCTAAACTCTTACCCACAATCCCCCTCTCCCTGTTACCTCAGATTTCGATTGCCGCGTTGCCATTCGGTCGTGTCAAGCTACTTCGTTTGAGCGAAGTATAGTCAATTGTTGTTTAATAGTTTTACAGATTACTTTTCTGTCAGAAAAGTTCATATTTTATTGTCTCTTACCCTATCGCATCTGGCGTTCATAATTTCTTCAGGATTTTTTTGCCTTTTCTTACTACTTTTACCGCGAGGTATTCTCTCTCTACCATCGTTGGTAATCTGTTTCCCTTTTTCAGTCTTACCTTCGGGTACTCTCTTGTACCATTGTTGGTACTTTTTTATTAATTAATTTGCTGTCATGGCAGATAAAAAAAAAAGGTTGTCCAGGGTTTAAGCGGTGTTCTGATTGTGGACACAAACTGCCTACTTCTGATGCACACTCTGTGTTTGTTTGGGAGCTTCCCATTTGTCTGTTGACCCATCCTGTACTGTTTGTGAGAACTTTTCTAACAGAACCTTGTTGGAAAGGAAAAACAAGCTGATACTGAAGGGACTTCTAAAATCTCCGTTTTCAGAGGCTATTTCTGGGTCGGAGGTCTCAACCCTTCCTAGAGCCCATAAGAAAATGGATGTTCCTACTAAGGCTAAATCTTTGCCTTCATCCCCGGCTGGGGACTCCCGCCAACCAAAACCTAAAAAGGCTAAAGTTTTGGCTCCGGAGCTCTGTCAGTCCCAGTGCTTTCCGTGCCTAGACCTTCAGCACTGAGGCCTTCGGCTCCATTAGCGATTTCGTCTCTGTCTTCTCCTGCAGCCTTCTATACATCTGCACCGAGGGGCTCCTCAGTTCAGACTATTACCACTGTATCGGCACTGACTGATCAGCTGGCGCAGACCTTGACCGTGTCGTCTCTGAGATCTTCCTCTGAAACTACGCCTTTATTGTTGACTCCAGTTTTGTCGGTGCAGCTTCGGCACTGACAACCACTTTGGCACTGATCCCTGTGTCGTTGTAGCCAATGACCTTGGCACCGATGACATCTTCGGTGCAGACAACAGTAGTCCAGTCTCTGTCGGCACCGTTGTCCTCTGTGTGGTCAGATGAGATGAGTCTGCCTCTTCTGTGGACAGGCCTGTTTCTCCGTCAGTCTCCGTGAGGTCCACTAGAAGCCTTTCCGAACATGTGTTGCATCTTGTGGACCAGGTACTCTTGGCCAGAGGTATTCCACCCCTCAGGAACTATCCTTCCTTGGGAGGTTATCACCCATCTCCAAAGACCCCTTCTTATTCTTCCTCCTTCATTGCCTTTGAAGTCCATGGATGTAGCACAGTCTTCCCCTTCTACGGTTCCCTTTATGGATCTCACTAAGGAACCGCAGTTGCCTTCGTGGCAGGAAAGTTTTGCTACAACCCAGGATGTCAGCTGTAACATGCATAGCTTGCTGCTCCACAGCCATCCAGGGACTCCAGGTTGGCAGCTGAGCCACTTATGGGAGGGGTGACCCCTGTCCTAGACATGCACTCCTCATCGGGCGGACCAGCCTTCCAACTGATGGAGAAGGCTTTCACTGCTGCTGGCGATACTGGACTGTCTATACCTCCGCCCTCCTCTGGTACATTGGTTTCACAAGGCACATCTAGCTGACACCGGGTGCAAGGGCCGCAGGACATATTCCCTCAGGAATCCCCTTTTCTGCTGTCTTCTCCAGCTTCTCCCGCTGAGGAGGTCTACCGGAAAAGTTAGTGTAAGAGGAAGCACATGGACTCCACAGAGGAGTCCCTCTCCCAAGACACAGATTTCAGTGAGGGGGAAGGATCCCCTTGGTCACCCTCTGAGGTATCCTTTGGTGATATCCTCGAAATCCTGAAACAAAGAGGTGACTGGCAGTCCTCTAATCCAACCTCTGAGGAATCTGTGTTCCTGCAGGCCTTTCACGCCCGGCCCCCTACCTCCTGGGTTACTCCACCTGCTGATGAACTTGTCCGGCTCATCGTGCAGCATACTTGGAAGGCTCTTGATACCATCTAAGCTATTCTCCGCAGGCCAGATAAGATCTTGTCCCCTCCTGCTTCGGATTCCCATTGGTCCAAAGGCCTTTCGGTGGATGCTTTGGTGGTGGAGGCCGCAACAAATAAGGATCTGGCTGAAGAAGAAAGCCAGACTGTCCATCCACCTAACAGAGAGTCCCAGGCCGTGGACAGGATAGGGAAGTGCACCTTTGCTTCAGCGACCTTTGCTATCAGGTCCCTGAATTATATGGCACATTTTGCCAGGCTTCAAAGGGATCTGGTTTCTGAGCTCTCTGAAACCTTGGCTGGTGCCGTGTCTGATGAGGTCCGTGACAAAGTGGCCTCTCAGCTGGCCACCATTGAATCTATTAACTCCTCTATGCGACTGATATCTCACGCATCAGAAGGAGCAGCTAGAGCAGCGGGTTCAGCTGCAGTCTTGAGACGAAATGCCTAGATGCGCTTGTGCAACTTCGCAAAACCCTTTAAGTCTTTGGAGCTTTTCTCCCCAGGCCTCCGCTGAAAATGAACCTACGTCCAGTCGGACACTCCCGGTCAACAAATATAAATAAATAAATAAAGCCTTCTTTTCTTAATGCCCCCCACATTGAGGCCTCCTCGTTGTTTGGGCCCAAAGTTAAAAGCACACTGGCCAGATGTGAACAGGACGGTAAGACCCTTTCTGCCGTAGGCGTCCGTTATTCTTCCCCTCAACATGCTTTCTTCCGAAACCAAAAGAGAGGGAAGATATGGTTCAAGAAATCTCAGGGTCCTTTCCGTGATACACAGGCTGAGTTCTCCCCCAGAGGCAGAGGGGGAAACTCACAGGGAAGACTTTCCTTTCGGGGCAGAGGGGGACCACGTAACCAAGGTTCCAGGGATTCTTTCCCTGGTCAATCCTACCAGTGCTACTGAAGAGCGGCCCAACTCCTTTCCTCTGGAGGTGGTTGGGGGACGTTTCTCCTTGTACCCTTCTGCCTGGCTAACCATCACCACCGATTCTTGGGTACAAAGGATCATAACCAGAGGTTATCATATCCCTTTCGATCTTTGTCCCGTCCCTTCAAAAAATCTTCCCGACATTCCACCCAGTCAAAGGGAAGAAGCAGCACTAGAGATAGAAAAGCTGCTAAGAAAGAGAGTCATCCAAATAGTCCCTCCAGATCAGATAGGATCTGGATTCTACTCAAGACTGTTTTTGGTGCCAAAGAAAACCGGACACTGGAGACCAATTTTGGAACTCAGTGTATTGAACAAGTTTGTGAGAGTACAAAAATTCCGGATGGTCACAATACAGTCTATCGTCCCGCTTTTGGAAAAAGACGATTGGATGTGCTCTATAGATCTTCAAGATGCGTACTACCACATAAAGGTGGACAGGCCATCAAGAAGATTTCTGCGCTTTCGTGCGGGAACCAGTCACTACCAGTTTAGAGTACTGCCCTTCGGACTCTCTACAGCCCCCAGAGTGTTCACAAAGTGCATGGCAGTTGTCACAGCTCACTTGTGACTTCAAGAATTCCAGGTGTTTCCATACCTAGACGACTGGCTGATTTCCGCCCCCACCAGACATCTACTGGAAAAAGCCCTGGCATACTCTCTCCTCGCTGCTCAAAGGCTAGGCATAACCATAAACTGGCAGAAATCCAATCTTACCCCATCTCAGTTGACAGAATTCATAGGGATTATCTTGGAATTAAAAAACTGCAGAGCTGCTGTTCCAGAGCACAGAATTCTAAGGATAACGCAACAACTAATTCCAATCCTTTCAAAGGAAAAATCCAAGGCTCACTCGGTTCTACAGCTGTTGGGTTCCATGGCAGCCTCCATCACCATTGTTCCCCTGGTCAGGTTTCACATGAGGCTTCTACAATGGCTACTACTCACCCAATGGTATCCTTTTCAGCATCCTCTCTCAGCCATGATTTGAGTAACCCACAGGTGCAAACAGGATTTAAATTGGTAGATGACGCACAATCTCTCTCAGTGGTCTTGCCCCTTCTCCCCCCAGCAACCCAAGGCCAGAGTGACCACGGACGCCTCCCTGATGAGGTGGGGGGGGCTATGTCAGGGACAGACAGTCCAAGGCACTTGGTCCGAACTGGAGGCCCATCTGCATATAAATGTTCTAGAGCTGAGGGCGGTTCTTCTGGCGTTGCAAGCATTCCATCCCCTGCTGCCATCTGGGACAATTGTGATTCAATCAGACAACATGGCGGTGGTCTGGTACATCAACAAGCCAGGTGGAACCAAATCTTACCCCCTTTGTCGAGAGGCCATGAGGATATGGCAATGGGCGATGGTTACCAACCGTTTTCTTCTAGCAATGCACATTCCTGGGAGTTCCAACGTGATGGCAGACAGACTCAGCAGGTGCAGTCTTCAACCTCATGAGTGGTCCCTGAATCCCTTGATAGCGGCGGAGATCTTCCAACACTGGGGCCGTCCTTGCTGCGACCTCTTTGCATCCCCGACCAACTACAAATGCAGCAACTACTTCGCCCTGATTCCCCCTCCGGGACAGTCACCCAGGGATGCTCTAGTCCACGATTGGCCCTCGGGTCTTTAAGCATTTCCACCATTTCCCCTCATTCCCCAATTTCTGAAGAAAGGCCGTCAGTTGAAGAGCAAGGTGATCCTCATAGCACCATATTGGCCTCGACAGATTTGGTTCCCCTTCCTTTGGCCTCATCTACTAGATCAACCATGGATTCTCCATCCAACCCTGGAGTTGATCTCACACCCACAGAACCTGATTCATCCCAACTTGAACAGCCTGATGGTCACGGCTTGGCTACTCCAGTTCCCTTAATTGCCAGGCAGAATGATCTTTCTTTACCAGTACGTGATATTCTCATTGCTTCTCATAAGTCTTCCACTAGAATTACTTATCTGAGCAAGTGGAAAAGATTTACCTGTTGGCTGAAAGATAAACAAGTAGACCCCTTTTCAGCACCAGTGTCGATAATACTAGACTATCTGGCCGACCTGTTTCAATCGTGTCTGTTGGCCTCTACCATTGGAGTTCATTTGGCTGCAATTTCTAATTTTCATGCGGGTGTCCAAGATTCCTCTCATGTCCCATAAATTGTGCAAGACCTTCATAAAAGGTGTGAATCATCTTATCCCAGGCAGGTACTTCCTGGACCCCACCTCCATCCTGAATGGCATCAGTTACTGAAGCCAGTTGAAGTTGCACTTGAAGTTGGGCACCCATAACCAGTTGCTTTCTTACTTGTGGCATGTAGTTTGCAAGCTCAGTCATACCCTTTTGATTTTTTTGGGTGGAATGCCAACATGTGGGCCTGCGACAGGTTGTAGTTGAATTTCCTGCTACTACTTTAAGGAAGGGTGTTTGTGAGACAGAGATAATAATTGCTGTTTAAGCAAATGCACAGGTGAGCAGCCATAGATGAGAGTTTCATTGTATTTTATTTTACTCATTACAAAGTTTCTTTTCCTGCTACTACTTTAAAGGGTATGTGTGTGTTTGTTAGACTGAGATTAGACGTATTTAAGCAAGTGCACCAGCGAGTGGCCATGTGTCACGTGTGACGCCAAGACGTGACTTATGTCAAAGTGCGATGTGACCTGCAGCAGAGCTTCTAGTTTTTTTTTTTTAGTTTAGTTAATTGGTTTTAAATGGACAGATGAACTAATTTGTGGTTTCAGTCACTGATTCATGAAAAGGCACTTTTCTGGTACTTTCATTGTCTCACATATTGCACACACCCACAGAATTTAGTAGAATAATTTAACACACGTATTTGTGTCTGTGTTGAGTTGACTTATTTAGCTATGGAACTGGAGGGTTTAATAAAATTGATTTCATCCCAATTGGTTGACTGCGAATTTTTAATAAGTGATAAGTTGGATTTAAGGTACAAAGCTCACTCTGAAGTAAGGCTAATACAGAGGTTCTTATAATTTCTGAGGGTTCTCAAATAGATATTAATTCCTTTTATGGAGACTAATTCCACTTATAACACAGATGCATTGGGGGAACCATGTATTTTTATTCGGAAAAGCACTCACGGTGAACAAAGGGGTTCAGACAGAGTTTACTAAACAGAATAACCTTGTCAAAAATATTTTTTGCAGACTGAATTAAATTTTCAGGAAAAGGCAGATGATATCAAAGAAGAGAAGGAGACAATAGTGATGATGATGACACTGTCTACCTTTGACATAGGAGAAGAGCATTTGGTGGTAACTTTAGAATTGATGGTGTTAATACAGGGATGAGGTGAATCATTATGCTGGTGTCTTCTTATAGGTGACTCAGTAATTAGGAAAAATATTAGGTCAGTAGTATTGATAGAATGTGACAGTTTCTAGTTAGGGGTATGTAAACTTCAAGATATTTATGCAGGCCTTGTCAGATTGATAAAGAAATTATCTACTTATAGTTCATTAATTATGCATGCAGAAGTAAATGATCTGTTAATGACCCCTCTCTTTAATATGTATAGAATGGTTGAGAATATTTCAGAGGTTTGTTTGAAATACAAAAATCAGTGTTTGCTTTCCAGACATTTTGCTCTCACTAGCCTTATCAAATTACGAATTCACAAAAGCAACTCTTTTCAATAAATGATTTTTTTAACTGGTGCATTCAAAAAGACATTGATTTTATTGATTCTTGGGATGATTTTGTGAATAACACAAGTTTATTTGGGCAAGATAGGTGCAATTTGAATTATTTAGGCAGTAAATTAAGTTCAGCATTGGTTGATATTGTGAAACATTTTTTTTTTATTTTAACCCAGGAATTAAGGTTAGTTACAACCATGCTAGAAACCCCAGGTTACTAAGTGTGTCATGCTAATGCTTGAAGTTTCTCTAAAATAAATGAACTAAATGTAGTCTATTCGGTGAGTAAGTGCGACTTGGTTGTAATTACTGAATTGCGGATTAGTGAAGGAATACAGCTTCCTGGATAGTAATCATGTATTTGCTTAAGAAATAATAGGATAGGATAAGGAGTGGTTATTTTTGCAGCCCTGTGGCTAAATGTTAGGGTGTTGGAAGTGGATTATAATTCAGAATTGATTTTTGTGGAAGTATGAGTTGCTGTCTCTGGTCTCCCACTACGTGTTATCAAGCACTGGTCATCTCTGGTATATTGATAGCTTGGTCAAATTTGACTTGGGATAACTTGATAATAATAGGTGACTTTAACTTTCCAGGGACCAGTTGTTTTGATGGCACAACATCAACAATGTTGGAGGATAAATTTTATGACTTATGTATGCTACACAGTTTGACTCGATGATTGATTTTCTTACCACGTCAATAATATCTTTGATCTTTTACTTAAAATATTCCAGATAACATTTCCTGAGATTGTGTAGATTAGGCAAGTCGTATCACTTAGTTTTTGAATTTAATGCAATAACTAAAGCTTTTTGGATGAATCAACAAAAGAGTATATTTGATACGCCTAAGTGGTTTGATCTGAATATAATTCAAATAAATTCTATGGACTTGAGTTCCTCAAAGGTAAATAATGTTATGAATAAATGGCAGGACTTGAAAGCATTTGTGAAGTTTTTTTTTTTTTTTAGCACGATGTTAAGAAAACCATAGCTAACAGTTAATGAGGACTACACTTCCACACTGGAATACTGGTCATACCTATCTTCTGAGAAGGAGGAAGAAATTTAGGTTCTGGAAGAGGTTCAAGAGAAATGATTTAAAATGGAACTATAACTTAATCTCTAAAAGGTTAAATGCTGCTATGAGATCAGCAAAAATGATAATGTGAAGATAATTTATTTAGTAGTCCTTGTTCTAAGAAATGTTCTTCTCTTGGGCATATTGGCACAATAATAAATCTTTCAGACTAATTTGTGTTCGAGGTGAAGTAGTGAGTACTGGAGAATTGTTGGTGAACTTTTTAACGAGCACGTATTGGCAGAAGATGCTGCATTGTTTGAAGACATTCTTGATATTAGAATTTTAATAGAAGATGACACTTTTATGTGCCCAATTTTGTCTGTCCCTTGTTTGAGCATCTTTGTGGTATTGGGACCTGATAATATTCCAGGCATTCTCTGGGCATATTGCATTAAATATATTTCAGCTATTATCAATTGATCTTTTAATAACCTGTTGTATTCTAGCATTGTTCCTTTAATTGAAAACTTGTGAACATAATAAGAGGGACCAATGAACCATACAAGTAATTATAGACCTATCTGTCTTACTTCACTGGCAGGGAAGAGTTTTGAGAGGTGTCTGGTTTCCTTTCTTATTCAAGAGTTTCAGGAATGTTTACCAGACCTCACTCAACATAGTTTCAGAAAAAAATTCTGTGTTCGGTAATGTAATTGAATTATGTGATCCAGTGACAATTGCCTTAGATATGGGCATGTCTGTAGTGGTAGCCCATTTGGATTTGTCTAAGGCTTTTGACAGTATTCCTCATTCTGCTATCATTGATGCCATGCTCAAATACAAAATTAATCCATGCATTGTTTATTGGGTGACTGACTGACCTCGTGGTAGATTGCAGAGAGGAAGGATAAGCAATTTCACATCTAGTTGGCTTGTGCTGTGCTGATGTCATAACATGACTGAAACATGCATGTCCACAGCTAGTGGAATTTGGCGTTATTGGCCTGAATTTGTCCATTAATGTACTTAAAAAGAAGTCATGGCCATTCAGAATCGCCATATAGCTGAAACACCTGGCATTCTTAAGGGGTCGTTTACATATATCCTGTAAACCTCTTTTATAAGAGGTTTCAAGGAATCACGCACTGCAAACTTTAGCTTGGCTAGGTTTTTTCTTGTTTTCTTCCAGTAAAATTAAAGCTAATGAACTGTGAAGCATTGCTTCAAGTTTCCTGTAATTTAGGGAAGCTGTTAAGAGAATGTTGATAATTTATGCAAAGTGTGGAAGAATACTTTGCTTAAAGAGGAAAGTAATAACTGATGTACAGTGTTAGTTTGTGGTCCAAAATGGTGTATTGAAAAAAATTAACACATTGGTTTTCTGAGAAAATAAGTCACTTCTGAAGAGTGTACACTGGGGTGTATTGAGGAAAACTGTTGTACTGCCTCTTTAAGAAAATACAACATATTGAAGTTCTTGCACTTAAAATGATGATAACGCTGCATGTTTTAACTACACCCTAAGCAATGTGTGAATTGCTAATGAGACTTGATGTTTAGTGGTATGGTGTTTCTGAAATGGTTCAAAGATACTAATGCCCACTACCATTTCTACTTGGTGCTGTTTGCCTGTGACGAGGAATGAAATTCCACTGAGTATGTTTTATGATTTATAAATGAACTGTGTACTGGAAAAGAGTGAAATCTTGCACTACTGCAGAAGTTAGTTTAGTGTGTTGCCACAGTGAAAACTGATACTGCATTATGAACGACATTCATTGTATTTGTGAATTTTCTTTGTTTAAAGCAAAAAAACATCACTGTGCTAATGCTTTCTGAAGAGAATTTTGTTGTCTCTAACTGCTGTTGATAAGAACTGCTATTTGAGACGTAAAAGCAAGTGTGAGCAGTTTGTAGAAAGCATTGACGGACGGAATTTTTCATTCAGCACTGAATCCTACTAGGTACTCTTTAGCAGTCCTTTGCAACACTGCCTTGTACTACATGCTCTGTAAACAACAGTAAGATACCTACAACAATGTGTGAAAGACACCTAAGTAATTTGTGAATTGTTAGCCATGGAGAACTGGTATACCTACAAAAATATTACCCTTATGGTGACTTGCTCTAGCTATAAACATGGGCCTTTGTGGTGGTTGAATTTAGCTTGGAAAAGAAAGCTCTTTGTGTTCTGTTAGGCCTGCGACAAAAGGTGCGTGTGTGGCAGCATTGCTTGGTGTAAATTGCTGGATTTAAAAGTAAAATCTTCTGACAGAAATAAGGGTGTATGTCGGGGTGTGTGCATTGCTGTGTAAAGTAAGAAAGAAACACCCTGATGACAGGGAAAATGGGGTTCATTGCTGTGTAATATGATAAAATTGTGTACCAGCTTGGTGAAATTGATGGTGATTTGCTTATGTTTTGAAGCATATGAGCAAAGTGGGTAATATGTAAGAGTGTACCTGTGCTACTGTAAATAGAAATTGAAGAGGTTAAGGTCTGCTGTAATACAGCAGCATAGATTCATGAAAGAAGGTGGATTTGCCAACCAACTCTGGTCTCAAACAATACTGCTGTTTAGCAGAATGGGTATGGTTTTCATTTATCATATCCCACAAAGGCAGAAGCAGACGTTTTGCAGTCCGGTGATGGAGCTATGCAAAATGAAGCCTCGTTTGAAAGTGATGATTGTGTGGATCTAAATGATCTAAAATACTTTGATGCTGAAGTGCAGAACTGATTGTGTGTGTTAAGAAACTAGTTTTTGTGGAGAAACAACTGAGATTATTTCTAGAAA
>NC_056750.1:260691657-260711657 GCF_019279795.1 Protopterus annectens | reverse complement strand
GAGTTAAAAATTTCTTAGGATCAGTTTTTTGAACAGTTTGGGGGGTTAAAGTAGAAGTTCTTTTTGTCTTTGTGGATGTGTTTTTTTGCGTAATTTCTCCATTCTTTATATTTTTGCAAATGGGAAAGGAGCTTAGTTTTTACTCCTCTTTTCCATGCCCTCTCTCTAATATAGGCTAAGAAAGGTCAAGGGGGGGGGAGGTAGAGAAGAGGGTAAAAGATTTGAAGATTATATATAAGGAAATAAGTGCTAAAATGCAGTAAGAAAGATAGTGGGTGTATAGTAGATTTCAAGGAGAAGGATGTATGGAAGAGAGTGTAAGAGAGGCTATAGGAAGGGGAAAATAAATGGGTCAGTTTAACCTGAAGAAAGCTAAGTATGCAGCCAGATATTGAGAAGATATTCTTTTAGGACATACTGAAAATCGACACATGTAGGTGTTTATAAAAAAAATCAATATGATTCTTGTTCCAAACTTTGGGTACACTGCAGGAGTACAATTTATGTCCTAGGTTTTTGTTAGATTTATGGATGTCAAGAAGCTGTTTTCTACTACAGTCAGTAGAAAGAATTGTATTTCATTTTGTGAGCAAGTAGAAGCTGAGTGTACTTGAGGTAATTGGGCAGCTGAAACCAGTTTAATGTTTTCACAGCAGAGCAGTGATAACCTTTTTGTGACAAATTGGTTGCAAATCTAGCCACCTTTTATAATGCAGTTCTAGTTTTGTGTTGAGGGAGATTTGAATATTAGAATTGGTGAGGCATACAGTAGAGAAGGTTAAAGGGCATATGTTTGCTAGTGTGACACTGGATTAGTCAGTGAGAAATTTTTTGTATCTGTAGAGCATACAGAGCTTTTGATGTGTTTTTAAATGAGTGTCACATTTCACTTGATCATCAATTGTGATGACTAGTGACTTGGTATGAGATGAGAGTTCTGCATCTACATGATAGAAAACGGCTATTTTGAAGCTGTTTTTGAAAAGTGTTGAAGATTTGGTGAGAAATAGTAAACAATTTGGTTTCACTGGTATTTAAGAAGAGTTGGTTTTCACATAGCCAGTATTCAATGGAGTTGAAGGGATTTGGGGTAATGGAGTAAGGGAGGAGTCATTGGCATACAGGATAAGAGAATCCTATTAGGGTTGTGTAAGTTGTTACTAAAGATGTTGGAGAAGAGATTCAGGGATAGAGCCAGGGATAGAGCCTTGATGCATGCCAGTATTAACTGGAAGAAAAGAGAAGAATGTAGGAGAGACATTTTATAGACTGGTACTAGTGAAAAAGATAGCTAGCAAACCAGCTGAGTGTTGTATTAGGCAGACCAAGTGCAAACATTTTAGAGAGCAAGTTGGAGTTGAGAGACTGTGTCTTAGGCTTTGGAGAGATCTAAAAACTGGGAAGAGACTGTTATTGTCAGGGCAGTTGTGCTGTGGTATGGGCAAAAACTACGTTGGGCAGAGGTTAGTAGATTTTCTTGAAGGTATTGTAAGATTTGCTGATGAATACACTTTTGTAGAGTTTTTGAAAGGGGGATAAGCCTAAAGTTTGTTTCGGAGATATTATCCCTTTTGTGAAGAGGTATGAAATAGAATTTTTTCTACAGAGATGGGACATGTGATTCTTGAATGGATCTGTTGATGAAGATGGAGACTGGATAAGCAATGGAAGTAGCTGCAAGCTTTACATGTTCTGTAGGTAGATTGTCAAAGAAGGATGAGCCGGGCTTGAACTTACTGAGTAGGTGTTTTATATATGAGGTAGACAGAGTTTTAAGGATAAAAGAGGCTTACTGGAAGTGGGAACCTCATCAGGGCCATTGTCCGTTTGTATGAGATGTGGTGTTAGGGTAGCAATGGAGTCAATAAAGTGGGAGTCGGGTCTTCCATAGAAACTGCTAACAAAACAAAAAAAAAAAATGATTAGGTCAGTGGGTTGGGTGCAGTAGGAGTCCCAGTATTAGCCTTTCATCTCTTGGTTTGAATTCACCTCTCCTTAACCATTCCTGTGTTCATTCCTGATCAACATGAGGTTTTTCCAGACGTTTTTTATACTTGTCACTACATTTATGATTTTTCCACATTTCTTGCATTTTCATGTGGTCCTTTACCTTGTATTTTATCTTTTGTTTTTTGGCACATTCAGCTGCTAACTTTTATCTACTTCTGGTTTGATTTCCATTTCTGCTTGACGGCAATATGCTTCTGCTAGGTTAAGCTTAGAAGTCATCTTAGATTTATTTTAATCATGTTTCAAAGCTTTCACTACGTTTGGGTCTTGTGAGGTCAGCAGATATGTATGAAGTCCCATGATTGCAGATCTGTACATGTAATCAATTTCAAGGAGACTATCCCTCCTTTGGAACGGGGGAATATATAATCTTGATATGCACTTATTTTTTATAGATAATCTGGTGAGCTTGAATCATCCTTCTTGTTTTAATATCTAATCTATCCAACACGTTTTGGGGCCAGTCAGTCACTCCAAAACCGTAAGTTAAAACAGGCAGAGCAAATTGGTTTGTAGCTTGGATTTTGTTTCCTGGACATCAACGCTGTTTTCAGGATTAATTTAAGTTTTCTAAAGTACTCCAAAGTTTTTTTACACATTTGCTCATGTTTTATTGTCAATCCTTCATCAATTCCCAAGTATTTATACACTCCCTCTTGGTCAAGTTCTTTTATGTCACATTCTTGTCCCAAACTGATCTTTTCCTGGTGCTGCAGTTTTCCTTTTCCAAGGCCAAATGACATTCTAATATCTGAAAAAGTTTTAACAACCTGCCGCTGTGCTTTCAGTTCCTCATCTGAACTATACAGTTTTAAATCATAGACAAAGAGAAGATGAGAAGTCTTTAGACTTTGTTGTTTTTTAGGAGCTACCTTATAGCCATGGCCTAAGCTGTTAAGTAGATGGCTTAATGGGTTAAGGGCAAGACAGAATAGTAATGGTGACAGTCACCCTGGAATATCCCCCTTTGAATTTTTATCCCTAGGATAGTAATTTGTCCCTTATCATGATTTAATTGCAAAGTAGTCTGCTATTGTTTCATGGTCACTGTAACGTAGTCTATCAGTGTCGGATGTATCTTATACATATTTAAGCACTCTTTTATTCATGAATGTGGGATACTATCAAATGCTTTTTTGTAGTCAATCCATGCCATACTTAGTCTTCCCCTTTTTACAGTTCTTCACTATGACTTTAACATCAGATGATCCTTTGTTCCATATGACTTTCTTTTATTGCCCTTTTGTTCTACTGCCATAAATGAATTTTCTTTTAAATGACTATATACTCTGTATCAATTCCTGTGTATAGTTTATACATCGTCGGTAAGCAAGTTATTAGTCTATATTTTTTGGGGTAGCTTGCAGGTTCATTCTTAAGTAGGAGCATTGTTTTCTCTTACCTGTTAGCCAGATTGGTGTCTGTTTAGGATGCACATATAAATAGTTCTTACTCATGGCTAAGTCTTCGTTCAAAGATGTTAATACTTTTAACCAAAAGCTAGGTACTGCATCTGGGCCTAGGGTTTTCCAAATAATCCTTTTTTTTAACTTTGTTTCAATCTCTCTGGCTGTTAACTTCATCCCATTTCATCTCTTGTTCTTTTAAACTTCTTATTCTTTCTTTTACTTCTTTTATCCATTTAGCATATTTGCTGTGTTCACAGGATCTTCATAGATACTTCTCCAAAATGCATCTATTTCTTCTCTTTTTGGCAGTTTTTCAATTCCTTTTACCTTGTTTCCCAATTCTCTATAAAACTTTTTTGGGTCGTCACTAAATTGCTTATTTTGTACTTTTCCTTTATATTTATCTGTGTATCTTTTAAGTTTTTCCACCTGTGCTGAAATTTTTAGTTTATTTACAATAGTGCATGATAGATCCTGGTCTGTTCTAATACTATGCACATTGCTTTTATCACATCTAAGTATTTTTGTTGCTCTATTCCCTCTTCTATACTCTTCTAACAGTGACACTTCTTGTCTTATTTGCTTTATATTTTTCTCTATTTGATACTTCCATGATGGTATTCAATTCCTCCCCTTTTGCCTCACTACCCTGTGCTCTTGTGGTAGAACTTCATCAGTTATTAATTTAGCTGCACAGTAACATATCATGTTTACTTCTGTTATATCGCATGGATCTCTGTGGACAGTCCCAGTTACTGTGTTCATTTGTTTTATCAGACTTCTGACTTCTGGAGTTTTATTGGCCTTCTGCAGTCTATTTTTGTCATTCATTTTAATATATCTATCTTGGCCCATTAAATCAAGCAACTCCTCCCTTAGTTCATTTTCTTCCAAACTACGGGCACATCCTTTGTTTTCCACTTTCTGCCAGCATTCTATAGAAAGTTGTATAGCATCTTCCTGTGGCACCTTATTTTCAATTTCATCCTGTGCTACCCATTGCTTTGTCATATGGGCACTCACTGGCCTATCACTCCTCAACAGTGACTGCATCAGAGATTCCACAGTCTCCTGTCCCTTCCCTTGCTGTCTAGGTTTAATTGAACATTTATACTGGTTTCCTGTGGAAGGCTCCAAAATATTTTGATATGGCACCTGACCACTTGCTTCCTTTTCCAGTGGTTTCCCCTTAATTTGGATATCCATTACTCTATCCTGTTCTGGTGCTTTCTGCATTAGATTTTCTACACTGGATCCTTCATTTTTCAGGTGCTCCATAACCTCAATTTCTATTTCTTTGACTTCTCCATTACTGATGATCTTGTCTACTTTTCCTCTTTGTCTTCTTATTTTTTGTATTGTAAGATTTTCCATATCCGGATTCCTTTGCCTGTATTTCTCTTCAAATATATTTGGTGCTGCTCTTTTTTTGTACTGGTTAGTTTTGCTTTCTTCTTGGCATAAATATTACACCATATCAAATCTCTTTCTTTCCCATGTCCATATTCCTCCTTTAGATATCTCCTGATCTTCTTGCTTCTCCTTACTTTGGGAACTCACTCCATCATGCTGTGATACAGTCTGTGTTAGACTTTCTACATTAAATCCTTCACTCCTCAGACACTCCATAACTTCAACTTCTATTTCCTTAACTTCTGCTTTACTAATCTTCTTTTCCACATTTCATCTTTGTGATATTAATTTTCTTATTGTGAAATTTTCCATATTTGGATGCCTTTGCCTATATTTCTCTTCAAATAACTTTGTAACTGCGTTTTCTGTATTAGTTCACTTGGCTTTCTCCTTTGCATAAATATTGCACCATATCAGATCTCTCTTTCCCCATGTCCATATTTCTTTTTTATACTTTTCAAAAACGTCTAGGTTTTGTTGTTTACATTTTTGCACTTCCTCAGATGCTTTTTTTCCCAAACAGATCAAACTTTCTTGATCTATATACTGTTTTTCAAAAATCTGTTGTATTAATGAACACAAGTTTTTATTTGAAGCTTCTGACAGTTTTTCCTGTGAAAGTATTTTTCTTTCTTCTAATTTACCTCTTAATCTTTTTGTATATCCTCTGGTAATTCTGGGCTTTTTGCATAACAGTAACTACATAATTTCTTTCTTATCCTCAATAGTCCACCGTCTTTATGGCTCTTCTTTGGCCTATCAGTTTTTGTGGACTGCTACTTCTTTCTACAACAGGGGGGGCCATCTTCCCCTTGGGCCTGGCCTAGCCCCATTGTAGGAATGTTTCCGGATTTTGAGGCTTCTACACTGTCATTTTTTTCCTGTCCTGGCACCAGTGTGCCTACAAGGATTGGGCACTTTTTTAAAAATCCTGGGACTTGTGCACCCAGCTATATTTTTTTTGTTTTTGACTTACTCCTGTCCATGATATATGCTATATAAATAGTCTATATATCAATGTCGCCTTGGTGAGATTTTGTGAAAAACAGGGTCCACCTCACGAAGGTACACGCCAAGACTTGAGGATGAATTCAATTTCAGCACTACTACTCTCCTTTGCTTGCTGACTTTTCATCTCTCCATTAGGACTGAAGTAGTGTTAACAATGTAACAGAATTCCACTCCTTGATATCGCCTTACTCTTCTGACATTGACATCCTCAAATAAACTTTGTTCACGGAAAGCTATATTTTTTAGGATTTGAAACTAGGATTCTATCAAGAATGGAGCTAGAATTTGAGGATTTGTTGGGATGCGTGTGGATGGATAAAGGTTGTGTAAGCCCATACAGGTTGATGCTGTTTAAGGGGTAATCCCCAGGGATTGTAATTTCATAGGAAATGGACTTAAATATCTAGTTATGGGTGTTTTCCAAGACAGGGATATATTTACCCTAAGGGATATACAGGGCAATGATGCATAGATTTTTATAACTGTAGTTTCAGATTATCTCTACTGAGTGAAATGTAGGTGGGCAAAACTAGAGGGGGGAGAGAGAGAACGCAAGGTGGTTTGAAAATTAAGATGGCTATACCACCAGCTGTTTTGTTTAATCTATCAGCATGTATATTATAGCCTGGGGAATAATTTGTGTTTGTGTGGCTTAAGCCAAGTTTCTTTGAGTATGTCAATGTCAGAAGAGTAAGGAGAGATCAAGGAGTGGAATTCTGTTACATTGTTAACTGTACTTTGGAAGTTGATAGAGGAGATTGTTAGGCTTCTTGGGGATACAGATGTAGGAGAGATAAGGAGGGTTGGTAGAGATGAGGGTTATGGGACAGGCTTAGGGTGTACATGATGACATGGGGAAATAAGGGCGTAATGATAAGTTCGCATTGAGCTTATGTTTAAGCTTGAAAGAGCAGATGGTGAATTAGATTTGTGTTTTTAAAGGAGGCAGAGTGATGAGTTGGCTGTATTTTTTCCCAGAGTAGGGTTTACTGATGTCTGTAGAACAAGCAAGTGTAGAGGAATTTATAATTGGGAAGATGGTTGTTAATGTGTGAGGCGTAACAGTAAAAGGAATAGAGGGCTTCTTAGATATGAGGCACATGCTTAGCAGACGTAATGAAAATTATTGGCAGTTATGTTTAGAAGATGAAACATAGGTGATTGAGGAGTGTAGAAATATAGAGTTAATTAACAGCAAGTGATTTCAAGATGAGTCTTGTTGTATAGGAGGTGATGTATAGGAGGTGATGGAGGAAAAGGATCACTAAAGAATTGAAGTGGGTATATAGGCAGGAAAGGGAGGGATCTGTGTAGTAACAGGAAGGTGTTTTTTTTGGTATAAATTTAGTTTTGTCATTGTCTCCTTATATTTATGTACTGTTAGAATCTTTGTAATCTGTAACCCATTCAGGTGCTAAATGTAATGGAATTTAATATGTAATGGGAGTTTTTCTCCCTGGGCCACCACTGAAAATGGGCTCTTGCAAATGTCAATAAATAAGACTAGCGAGACTTACGGGTATATAGTTTCCAGGGTCTGTAGATGACCAACTTTTGTGTAGAGGGATAACTGTTGCCTTTCTTCATTCATGAGGCACAAAGCCTGTTTGGTTCATAGGTTGGTACTAGGGCCTATACAAGCCTAGCCGTAACAATTACCTGGCTATTTACTTCCCTGGACCCCTGTCTAGCAGGGCGACTGACATGATCCCCCGGGGTGAATTTCCTTTCTCACATCCAATCATCAAGGTTCCTTTTGAAGAGGGCCAAAGAGGTGCTCTGCTTGACATGTATGGGCAGTCTATTCCAGAGTCTGGGGAGTCCCTGGGTCAGGAACCTATCCCTCCAGTATGTTTTGTTTATTGGGATGACAAGATTTAGATCCCTGGAGCATGTGGCTCTGAGGGATTGGGATTTCTTTAAGTGTAGCATGTCCAACAGCTCTGGTTTTGACATGGTCTTGTATGTTAAGCAGAGATCGCCTTGGAGTAGACGATGTGCGATAGAGTATAGCTGGAGTTTTTTTAAGGCAGTCAGCATAAGGCATCTGCTTTAGGCCTGTGATTCTTTTAATGAAGTATTTCTGCGGCCTTTCCAGTTGTTGCAGATGTCTTGAGAGGTACATTCCAAATGGGGCGTTGTATTCTATAATGGGTCTAATGAGGGATGAGTACAGTGGGACAATGACCTCCTTTTTTCTGGATGAAAAGCCCTTAGTGATGAGGTGTGCCACATAGGATTTCCTGACTGTTGTGGTGATGTGGTTATTGAAGGTGAGACCACTGTCCACCTGTGTCCCTAAGTCTCTTATCACACTTTCGGTGTTTAGTGTACTGCCACATATATGGTAATTCACAGGTACATGTTTTTTCCCCAAAGGGGCTAACTTTACATTTCTTGGCATTGAGCTTGAGCCCATGGCTCTGGCACCAAGCATCTGTTTCTGTAAGGCCCTTTTGTAGAGTATCGACATCATTTGGGGATTCAATAATGGCTCCCAGTTTGCAGTCATCTACGAACTTTGTTAGCCAGAGTCCCTTAGTGCTGGCCTGTACTTCAGAGAAGTAGATGCAAACAAGAGAGGTCCGAGGACTGAACCCTGAGGTACTCCACTTGTCTGGAGCTGGATTTGGAGTCCGCTACTTTTACAGTGTGGGTTTACAGTGTGGGTTCTATCAGTAAGCCAGTTGGCAACCTATCGAGTGACATAGGGATTAATGCCCAGCTTAGTAAGTTTATCTAGGATTCCAGAGTGGGGGATGTTGTCAAAGGATTTGGCGAGGTCCAGATATGCTGTGTGGACTGCCTTACCCTCGTCCACAGCTCTGGAGACTGATTCAAAGAAGTCAGTCAGGTTCAGGAGGCAAGATTGGCCCTTCACAAACCCAAACTGGGTGGGGTCCAGTCTTTTAAGGTTGCCAATGTCTTTGTTTATAAGTTCCATGATAATACGTTCCATGGCCTTGCAGATCAGGCTCATCAGACTGATGGGGCGGTAGTTCCCAGGATCCAAGGTGGATCACCCCTTGTGGAGTGGGATAACTGTAGCTGTGCGCCACTCAGTGGGCATGAAGCCTGAGGTGAGGGCATGATTAAACATGACACTTAAGTGAGGTGACTGTTCATTTTGTAGTTCATGTAGTACACAGCCCGGGATGTCATCTGGTCCCATGGATGCTGTATTCTTAGCTTTGGAAAGTGCGTTTTTTACCTGTGTGGCCATTATTACCGGAATTTAGCAATCTTTGGGTTTTCAGATGGGCCATTTAGGGGGGTGAGAGGGGGGTGAAGTTGTCACTGAATCGATCTGCCAGGATATTGGCAGTATCCTTGGGATCAGTATATTTAATGCCATTCTGTTGTAGCTCAGAGCAGATCTGAGCATTGCCATTTAGATTCTTGACATAGTTATAGAATGCCTTATGGTTGTCTTTGGAATCTTTGGAGGATTTTGAGGGATCTCAGCTTCTTACTGAGGCTGGTAAGAGAGTTTTTTGCATCCTGGGATATTCCTCTTTTCTGCAACAGTTTCTTCCTTTTGCTGTAAAGTTTCTTTATGGCAGGGGACCATCAGATTGGCTTCCTTTTTTTTGGAGGAGAGCATCTTGGTTCTGTTTGGGATGGCATGATTTATGCATGAGCGGATGTGCTTGTACAGTGCCTTAGTGTAGGACTCAGCAGTCGAACTTTCAGTTCCCATCTGCATGGGTATCATGAAGTTTGTAACTTCTGACTTGAGTAGCATGAAGTTGGCTTTGGAGAAGGTTTTTATGGAGGTTTCCTTACTTGGAGGTGGGGGTGGGATGTGGATGTTAAGGGTGATTAGCTTATGGTCTGACCTGACTAACAAGGGGGTGACCATAGGTGTGGAGCATCGATTTCCCATGTTGGTAATGACCAGGTCTAGGATATTGGAGCCCCTGGTGGGACTATGGATTAGTTGATCCAGGGCATTGGAATTTATGAATTCCAAGAACAGTTGGGCAAAGGTGTTGGTACACGAGTAGTTTTCCCAGTTAATGGCAGGGTAGTTGAAATCACCCAGTATTAGGGTGTTTGGTTGTATATTAATATTTTCCAGTATGTTTAGAAAGGTGTAGTGAGAATCTTGGGGCATGGTGAGGGATCTGTAGCAAGCTACAATTTGGATTGCAGTCTTACCTAGTGTTAGCTGCATCTGGAGAATTTCAGACGCATTGTGTTGGGCAACTAACCTGGTGGTGTGAATATCCTTGGTGAATATGGACACTCCTCCACCTTTAGTGTTTCGATCCTGGTTTGGTGGCCGAAAAGTGTGGCAAGAGTTGTAGCCTGGTATTGCAGGGGTGCTCTCTGGAGCCTTGAACTAGGTCTCAGTTACTGCACAGATATCGATGTTCTCCATTTTTAGGATTGCCTCGAGAGAGTCCATTTTGAGGTTTAGACTTTTAGCATTGAGTAGCATTACCTTCAGATTTTGCATGCTTGTACTGTTACGGTGGTGGTTTTGTCCTTTGAACTTTGCCTAAAAAAGGCACTATAGGTTTGGCAAGAGCCTTTGCCAGTAACCTGAATCCCAGGGGCGACAGGTGCAGACCATGTCTGGCAAAGCATTGTGGTCTGTCGATCATGTTGTCCCAGGCAGACAGATACTGGTTCCCCTTTGACACCAGAAGCTTAGCCAATTGTTGAAGTTAACTGGAGGCTACAGTTAAATAATAATTCCAGAGGCCCAGATAGGTCATGTTTCATGCTATTTAGAAGATATCCTGGGATATTGTCTGGGCCCATCGATGCAGTGCTCTTGGTCTTAGAGAGAGCATTAAGGACCTGCTCCCTAGTGATAGTAGGGGGGGGGGTTATATTTGATTATATTTCCTGAGGGAAGGTTGAGGGGGAGAGAGGAGTAAAGTTGGAGCTGAACTCATCAGCCAGGAGGTTTGCTATATTTTCTGGGTCAGTATAGGTGGCTCCATTTACAGTGAGTTCTGCACACAATTGTGTATTGCCTTTGAGGTTGCAGACATAGCTAAAGGATGCTTTCTGGTTTTCCTTGGCCTGGGAGGCCAAATTTACCTCAAATTTTCTTAACAAAGATATTGGTCAGCCTAATAAACCAACGAGGAAAGTACATAACACTGAGTACTTGATGTGGTCCAGCAGAGGTGGGATCTGACTGTCCAGCAGTGCTCATCCTCGCATGTCTGCTGGTGGGGGGGGTTATAATTTCCTCTAGCACAACCTGTATAGGGTCCTTAGAGCTACAGTGTTGTAGCAATGTGAGAGGAGGATCCTACATATTATCCTAGAGTTTAGGAGGCCGCACCCTTTTCTTATGAAAGGAAGGGGTAAAGAAAGGGAGCCATTTTTGGGGAAGAGTGGCAAGAAGGATAGACTTGGAGACAAAGATATGGGTCTGTCAGGGAGGGAATTAAGACAGAAGCAGGCAGAAGCTTTGAACTGTTAACTGCCAAGATATGTTTATTAAACTACATATACATTATTTATGCAAAACAAAAGCACACCTTATGATGGGTACAAATGATGTCATATGCTGACTGCTAGTAGGGAACTTGCAGCCTTCTTTGATAGCATAGCTTGTACAGGTGTTAGGGCATGCATATTTTTCATAAATCACATATAGAAAGGAGAGTTAGGTCACCATGAATGAAAAGATATTTTGGGGCTAAATACCTACATGAAACATGTCCTGTTTATAAAAAAAAAAAAATGGAAATGTGTAGAATATCAGTACCTAATTTTGGGCACACGTGTTCAGACATGATGGCAGGCATTTGTCAACATCAGGGAAGAGAATTTTTGCAGCAGATATTTTGCGATATTTGACAAATACAAGGCAGGATTTTTGCCAGGTCGAAAATGTAACCGTTCACATATAGCAACATTAGATGCATCTCTGGTTGTTAATTGAAGTGGAAAAGAGGTTGAACGTCAACTTTGAAAACTGAAATAAGCTGGAAAAACAAATTAAGCATAATATGAAACAAGTTCAAGAAAATATTTAAGAAAATTTAAAGATATTGTGGATAGTAGGAAACCATTTTATGGATGCACAAGATGTGGAAGGAGTAAAGACATACAAATCGACAAACTGTGTGTAGATTCTAAAATTTATTCTCAAACACAATGGATTATAGATGTATATTTAGAAAATCTGCAGAACAGATTGGCTCCACAAAGGAGGTGATAAGTTGTACTACTGACCTCCAGGTAATTTCAAGTACTGAAATCAGATTAGGTTATATTGAAAAAGAACTATGCAAACTGAATCCAAACAAAGTACAGGAAGGAGACGGAATTGGTAATAATGACCTGATAACACTTAAGCAAGAACTTACAGTACTATTGTTTAATGTATCATATAAATATGGGGAGATCCCTCAGGATTGGAGACATGCTGTTATTAAACCTGCCCTTCAGGGAAAGGGGAGTTGGACAAACCCAGAGTTGATTAGACCCTTGTCTACTTTCATTTTGTGGAAAAATAATGAAGGTAATACTAGATAAGTTGTTGTCAAAACTGGAAAGGTTGGGACCATTTTATCAGCATGTATAAGTTGAAAATATATCTATTACCACCTGTAACATGCTGTTCTAAAACAATATCACAGCTATGAGTGGAAAACTGCTGATAATTTATATAGATTTAACTTCAGCATTTGATACGATCATACACAAAACACAGATCAATAAATGAAAACAACTAGGTATTAATGTACTCTTGATAAGATGGCTAGCTGCATGGCTTACAGATAGGACATGGTAAGTATTACGCAGCAGTTGGACAGGTGAAATTCTTGGTTACAGTCAGGGTGTCCCACAGGGCTGTGTCCTAGGCCAGTACTTGTTTAGATTCCATCTTTCAGACCTAACTTTTTGATCTGAAGTGTTTTACAGTCTGTATATGAATGACTTGAAATTGGGTGAACTGATTACATGTGTTGCAGATATGGCATGTCTGCAAATGAACTTGACAAAATAGACCATTTGGGCGCAGGAGAATTATATGCTAATAAGTACATCAAAAACTAAGGATATGAGATTTGGGAGACATAAATTGAAAGGTGAATATTGAATACTGCACATGGTGATTGAAACTGTAGATTCCTTTAAGGACCTGGGTATATGGATAGATCCACCTTTGAGTTTTTCTAATCATATCAACCAATTGGTTAATGATCGTGTTAGAACTATGAATGGTTAAGTCATTGTTTGCTAATTACATAGACCCAAACTTCAGTATGGAATAACTATAGGAAAACCGTATAAGAAAAGAGACGTGATTAAACTGGAAAGAGTACAGTAGAAATATACCAAGGGTATTTGTGGATGTGAAAATGTAAGTTATTATGAAAGACTAAACTGTCTGAACTTGTAGAGTGTCTCATAGACATTTAAGAGGAGATCTTATTCAGGTTTGTACGGCTTACAGATGACAACTACCTCTGGGAATGTTTGGGGTTATCAAAAAGTAGTAAAGAATAATCAAACCACCTATGTACAAGATTCTGTAGGAATGGGAAGTGTACTAATTGGTTCTCAGAGAGCTGCTAACGCATGAAACAGACTACTGAATTACATTAATGCAAGCACTAGTTTAGATAGTTTTAAGAACAGTCTGTACACTTATTATGGGAACAACTGGTATACTGACAAGCTAGAAGGTTAGCAATGCCCGTACTTGAAATATTTGTGCATATGTAAGTTTACAGACTGAAGACATTTTCTTCACATAGCCTACAATAGTCTATCAAAAGGTGGTGAATGCACAATAGTATGCAGTGTTTGAGTTAATGATTCCAGGTAAATACATTTAAAATACATCTGTCTTTATAGCTGTACCTATTTATTTAGATATCTGTATATGGATCACATACATTCTGTCAACTAGTCATTTGGCTGAGTGTTGTACATGACCATTTAGTCAAGCGTGCTGTTGGTTGAGCGAACATTTTTTGAAAATGTTTCAGGTGTTGAAAAGAAGTTGTTTGAATTTGAAATGTGTATGTGTGTTGGTTCTAATGTCAACATTTTCTGGGTTGGAGATAGCACAAATTAGTAAGGTGTACTGGATGGAAGCCCCCTGCTCTCCTTAAAGCGTGATAACCCTAATCCTACAACCTCCCTTAAAAATCATGTCGACAACACTACAATCCACCTTCCAAAAAAATGTGTCCATAATGCTCCCACCTTTCAGAAAAGTTTGGTCTGACTATGGAGATAGGGTTGTTCATGGTCTGGAAAATGAAAGCTTTTTTTTTGCCATCTTTAGTTATTTTGTTTGTTTTTTGTTTTTAGTAAGCTTGTTTTTTTAAATGCAGACCGATCAGGTTTGATTTGAAGCTTTTACTTTTTGATTAGTGGTCAGTAACTCCTTTGTATTTAGATGGAGATACAACTACACATGCACGTTTCTATAAAACTAGAGAATCTGTTAGTTTGTGGAAGTACGAAGTCCAAATAATAAAGTGTGATTCATTTTGTATAGCATGAAAACGGTTTCATTTTTCCTTCATTAAGACATTTTCCACTTTTATATTTATGTAACATTTGTTTACAAGGAAAGGCCAACTGGCTAATTTTCTGTTTTCAATGGAGGACCTGGGGAGAAAAGCTTCACAAATAAAAGAACAAGAAAGTACATATACATAGACGAAAATCAGCATTATTTTATTGACATTTGGTGACTGGGAAAGTCCGACTGGGTCAGAAACCCATTTTTATCGAAGGCCTGGTAAGAAAAGCTCCACATAAAATGCAGACATTATTACAATTCACACTTGTGTGCACTTTACATATTATTAAAGCAGAATGCACTTTAACATTTGTATACTTTGCATACCGTTAGACATAATACAGTTTAACATGATAGCAATTTACAGTCAAAAGTTCTAAGATACTAGGTAGACTGTATTTAGTAGAGGGTAGATTAAATCATTTTGAGTAAAAAGTTGCAGTTTAGATTTGTAGATTTTGAATAGTGAAAGGTTTAAGTATACGTTACAAGACAGAGGGAATATGATGGTTAAGGGTAATACATATAGAGAAGGGGTATGAGGGTTAGTGTAGTATGCATGAGTAGATGTAGTTTGGATTGTAGGAGTATGGTATAATAAGAGACACTGAGGAGAAGGAAGAACAAAGTAAGAAAGTGGGTAATAAGTTGGGTAAAAGATAAGGGGTAGAGGAGAAGCAGCCGGGGGAGGGAAACGGATATTATCTGCTATGTAGTGAAGAGAGAGGAATTGAGTATATATTAGTTTTTGATGAGAAGAACAGACAGATGTGAGTGGTTTTTTTTTAAGAGTAAGCTTGAAGGTATTAAAGGAATTTGACACTGATATTTGGATGTAAGGCATTCCATAATTTAGCAATGGTAAGCGAGTAGAGGATATGACCAGCCCTTTATCAGGTTTGTATACTTTTAAAATGTGTTTATTGGTGGAGTGGAGATTTCTGGAAGGGGGTTAGATAGGTTTTAATGATGGGCAGCTGCCTGGCTTGTATATTTTGTGTGCTACAGATAGTTGTAGTAAATTAAGGTAATGGGGGCATTCTAGCCAGTTTAGTTCATTGAGGGCGTAACAATGATGTGTGTGGTAAGATATACCAGTTGAAAATTTAGCTATTTTTTAGTAGCATGATTGCAGTTTGTTTTTAGAGACATGTGGAGGTTAGTGAGAATAGGGTCCCCATACAAGAGAGAGGGCAGCAAAAAAAAGTATTGGGAATGTTTTTTTGGGTGAGGTTGTCCATGAAATGTTTGTGTCTGTGAAGTTTACCAAGTTTGAAATGAGTTTTTTAATGGTGTTAAGTATATGTTGTTCAAAGGAGAGTTTATCATCTGTGATGATACCCAATAACTTTGCTTGAGTTACAGTTTCTATTTCTGTATTATTTTGTGAGTATATTTTAGTTATGCAGAAGTGGTTCTGGTGTAAACAATAACAATTTGGTCTTATTGGGATTAAGTAGTAATTGAGCATTATTTATCCGAGTCTCAACAAAGGAGAAGGTGTCTTCTGTCATTTTTAGGAGATGTCGAAGGTTATTGGAGGAGAAAATAATGGTGGAATCATCAACATATTGAATGAGCGTGCTTTGAAGGGAGGGCAGTATGAAGATTACTAATGGAAAATATTGAGAAGCAAGGGTCCAAGCATGGATTCTTGAGGAACCCCAGTGTTGTTAACCAGGTATTGTGACAAATTACTTTGCCATTGAGTGCATTGTTGTGCATTGGTTAAGTAGTTGGCAAACCATTTTTGATTAAGTAGAGAGCATCCTAGTGTAGATAACTGTTGTAATACTTTCTGATGTGATACTGTATCAAAGGCCTTGGATAGGTTCAGTAGGATTCCAGAATTTAGTTGGCCAGAGCCCAAGGCTTTGTTTACAGTATCTATGAATGATAACAGTGCAGTGGTTGTGCTATGTGCCCGACGAAAAACCATGCTGGACAGGAGTAAGGAGATTGTCAGTAAGATGTTTCACTAGTTGTATGTGTGTGCATTTTTCCAGTATTTTACATAAAGGGCAGATGATAGAAATGACAAGTCATTGGTTTGTCAATTCATTGGTGTTTCACCTTTATGCAAGGGTGTTACATCAGACTTTTTCCATAGTTTAGGAACTACAGATTTTGTGATGGATCTATTAATCAGTATGCTGACAGGGTAGGCTGTTGCATCTGCTGTGAATTTTAAGTATTCTGAAGGTAGGCTGTCTGAGGAGAGCGAGCCAGGGTATTAATTTGAGAAAAGGCTTATGTATTAGAGAGGTGGGAATAGGTTGTAGAGAGAAAATGGGTCATATTAAAATATATTATAGAATGCGTGCATGTGTGTATAAATATATATATATATATATATATATATATATATATATATATATATATATATATATATATATATAAATATATATATATATATATATAAATTAAAATTATAGAATATATACATTAGAATATACTTTATTTGTATTAATCTACTTATTTAATGCATATAGCATGTAGAATATCCATATACCATCCCTTAAAAAACATAAATACAATATCAGTTAGAAGTGAAATATGTTGACATGTTGAGAGTGCATGAGTTTATTATTCACTCACTCGTAAAGTTAATGTCAGAGTAGAACATTCAAACAGTGAGTAGGGAGGGGAGAGAGAAATAAGTATTTATTAGAGGTAGTAAGTGGAATACATATGGGATAGAGGAGAGACAGTAAGGGAAATGAGAGAAATAAAAATAAGGAAGAGGAGGAGTAGGGTATCTATAGGTATTAGAGTAGTAGGAGCTGAAATTATTAGCCAGAAGTGCAACACATGCAAAGGCAAGAGTCAGAGAGGCATTCTTGTAGTTGCAGTTTAAATAAGTGAAACTTGTCTGTTGCCGTGTTGTGTTCCAGACTTTTGTTATACAGTGTGAGTCAAGACTTTGAACACAGTTTTTGTAAGGCTTCTAGATGTCAGTTTTTTGTCGAAAGATCAAAGGTGATAATTTGGGAGGTAGTGGTGGAGAACTGTACTTATAAATGGGCAAGAAGTAGGAATAAATATAGTGCGTGTTTAAAGAAGTTTTGTATAATTTAGTAGGGTGGTATGATTCTAGCCAGTTTAGAGATTTTAGTGCAGAACAGTGATTTGTTCTGTGACTTGTATTAGCTGCAGATTCAACTGTCTTGTTGCAACACCATTCTAGTTTAGATTTTAGGGTAGCCCAAAAGTTAGTCAAGATGGGAGAACTATGCAGTAGAAAAGGCGAATAGGCAGGTAGTGGCAAGAGTGGCTCTGGTAGGTGTCATAAGGATTTTTGGCTCTACGTAGCATTCCTTATTTTTTAAGTTTGTTTGTGTTTGCTTGTGGAGGTCATATCTGAGGTTGTCATCTACTGCAATCCCCAGCAATTTTATATGGGGAATTACTTCATTAGGCATATTGCTAAGGATGTGATTTGGAGGAAACATAAAAGGAGTTTGGTTTTCTTTGGATTGAGAAGGAGTTGTCAATTACAAATCCAGTATTCAATAGAATTAAAGGCATGTTTAATCTTTAAGTATTTTAGATTGTTTGAGAGGCATAGAAGAGGATCCAGGATAGAGCCTTGCAGGGCACCTATATTGATGGGTAGATAAAGGGGAAAGGTTAGAATTCCATTTGACTGTCTGGTAGCATTCTGACAAGTAATAGTTCACTGAAGAGTAGGTTGCAAGCTACCCATTGTGGATTGTTGTAGTAGTTTTTTTTTTTTTTTAATGAAATAGTGTTGAAAGCTTTTCTTAAGTGTAGGAATAAGGATGATGCATGTTTACCTCTATCACTGGTTTTATTTATTTTCTGTAAAACTTTGGAGGGCAAGTGTGCTAATGGCAGGTCTAAAACCATGTTGAGTGTTGATTAATAATTGCTCCTTTGAGATGCTGCAGTAGTTGTTTATGGACATATTCCCTTCTCAAAAATATTGGAAAAATAAGGTAACAATGGGTTTGAAATTAGCTGTTACAGTAGAGGTGCCACCTTTGTGGAGAGGGTTGATATCACATTTTTTTTTCCAGATAGCAGTAATATAGGATTCCTCTGACCTGTTTGTAAGGGTAGAAATTTAATATGCAATGGTCTTGGCAGCAGTTTTGAGGTATTCTGCAGGGCGGTTGTCGTCAGAATGTGAGCAGGGTTTAAGTTTGAGTAATTTTTTTATGAAGGAGGTAGCAACTGGTTTTAGTGTGAGTTTGGAGGTATTACTGAGTGGGAGTAGACATGAGTTAGGGGAGTCAGAAAATTATTTGTTGCTGAGGGCAGCTATGCTGCCAGTGAAGTACAAGCTAAACTTGACTGTTACTAAAGGAGAGTTATTGGGACAGTGGTTAAAGGACATGGTTAGTTTCTGGGTGTAAATTTTTTTTAATGGAGGACCAGAATTTTTTTTGGGGGGTGGGGGGGTTATATGTGTGGTGGTTTTGTAAGTCAGAAAAGTATTTATTATGAAGATTGACTTTTTTTTTTTTTTTTGAGAAAGGTACAGAGTTCTTTAATGAGCTGTCAGTTTTGTGGAGTTTTATGTTTCTGCCACTCTTTCCATGCATTGTCTGTTTTGCATAAGACTTCTACTCTGATTAGTAAGCCAAGGGGAAAATTTAGATTTTACTCTCTCTCTCTGCGTTGTAGTGCAAGTTTGTGTAGGATGCTTTAAAAAGTTGGTGTGGCAGTCTTCTTAATGATTAAGCTCTGTAAATAAGATACAAAAACAACAGCTACTACAGTTGCCTAAAGCATTTGGAGCAGTAAAGAGGTAATGAGGTTAAATTGCAGGTGCCTCTGAATGCTGTTAATTTTCCCTTCATTGTTGAGGGTATGTTGCACTTTAAAACAGCTTCTTCCGTGTGTTTGAGTTCTTTGTTTTGCTGTATTGTGGATGGTACCTATTACAAGAGAAAAAAACTTTTATAATTAATTAACATTTTATTTTACATTTGTTTACCAGTAATGTCCAAGTGGGTTAGAAGCCCATTTGCACCGGAGGCCCAGGGAGAAAAGCACCAGAATACAGTTTTCAAAAAGTATACAAAAAAGTTTATTATACAATAAATTCCAATACATTGAGAAACCTAAGTAAAAAAAGAAAAATAAACATTAATAAAATATTGGTAAGAAATAAGATTCTTGTTAGTATAGTAAACATAATTTCAAGATATTTCATAAACTGAGATGCCAGCACATTATGCTGTCCTAACTAAGAGCACTTTTCTGATTGTGTGTAATGGGGCGATGGACAGACCAGGAAATTAAATGAGGTGAGCTTAAAGATGTATGTTTAGCAGATAAATAGGCCAACTATATGGAAAAACATGTTTAGTTGGACAGTTAGTGCGCTAATATGATGAGATGCTATATAAGAGTAGTAGTATGATGATAAAGATGAGACAATGCATTAGAAAGCATGAGGGGGGACCAGACAAAAGTAGACTGTTGCTAGAACGGAAAAGGAGAGAAAGTTTTAGAAAAGAGATCAGACTAGCGTGAACATAGTCTTAACACGTTTAGCAAAATGCACTCCAGCAGAGATTTTTAAAGTTAGGTATACATAATTTGCGTAATGTGATGAGCCATAATAAAAAAATCTTTTGCATTTCCAAAGGCAAGACCCTATGTTAACTACT